>NW_022170510.1:2660875-2837485 GCF_008802855.1 Photinus pyralis
TTTGAGTTACAAATACAAATACTGCTTCCATAAAAGTATTTAATTACAAAGTATTTGAATACTTTAAAGGATTTGAATACTAAAAAGTATTTACAAAATCGAATACTGCTCAGCTCTGATTATAATACAAGATTACGAAAGGGTAGAAAGACCATAAGAAATATTGTTGATGTTTGCGAATAACATTCCTAGAATTAGGAGTTGCGACTCGAAATTTTGCTCTCAAGTTCCTGTTAGGGTTGTCTCAAGTTTGCTCAAAATTAATTTTTTTTTTTTTTTTGTATAGGTGGGGAAATGCACCTTATGCACACTCTGCAAGGAAATTCCAGAGTAGTGTGGGGCTCTCCCGTTTGCTGGGATTACCCACTAAAACCCCACCTAAGGCTTCGGCTGCTGAGGCCATTTGCCTATCGCCCTATAGACAAAGATACAGACGTACAAGACGAAACAAGAACTAGGCAACATTTACGTACATACTAATATCACAGATTATCACAGTTCATTCAAAATTCCGATACCTCGTATGAATCTTAATATTCTTTGACAGCAATCCTGACTAGAAAAATTGGTTTCCCATATCACATTAATTTTAAAGAGATCGCGCTCGTTTTGGTACGCTGCACAGGTACAGAGTATGTGCTCAGGTGTTAAGTTGGCACCACATCTATTACACAAGGGTGGTACTTCACCCTTCAGCAAATAACTGTGCGTTAGAGCAGTGTGTCCCAACCGGAGCCGATACAGCTTTGTCGAGTGCAACCGTTCCACGTCTAGTAAAAATAGTGGCCCAATATTTGGTTTAACTCTTTTCAATGATGTATCGGTCCGCGTCCACTGCTCCTGCCAGCGCTCGTACACACTTCGCTTCACAGCCACCTTCGTGAGGTCTACAATGTTACCGTCCTGCAAATGTAACTCCTCCATACATTGTCTTGCTCTTTCTCCTTGAGTTTTATATAAACGTGTAAGTCTTGTTCTATTAGTCATTAAATTATAATTCGATGTTTATCGTTCAGACGTACTTTCAGATAGTAGTTGACTATTAACTGCTTTCGACGAAGAGCAAGCGGTAGAGTATTCGCTTCGACGTTGAGAGCACTGACGGGACTCGTGGGAAAGGCCCCAAGGGAATACCTAATTGCTAGGTTTTGAATTTTGTCCAGTTCACTCAGCAACGTGGAATTACATGTAGAATAACTATAGCACCCATAATCAATGCGTGACAGGATCAATGCCTTATATATATCGAGAAGGGATTTAGGATGAGCCCCCCATTTGAGGTGTGATAGTACTCTTAAAACGTTTAACGATTTCCTACTTGATGTTAGTAGGTTCTCCAAGTGCTTGGTCCATCTTAATTCCCTATGAAATGTGAGTCCTAAAAATTTAATTTCGTTGGGTACACTTATTACCTGACCATTTAAAAACATTACAGGGTCATAATGAGGTTTACGAAGCCTACAAAAATGCATCGCTTTGGTTTTTTCCTCAGAAAGCATATACCCTACTGCATCTGCATTTGTAGCAATTTGGTTGATGGAACCTTGCAAGTTACGCACTACACTGCCTATAGTTTTTCCAGCAAGGCATATCATCAGGTCATCGACATATAAACATCTGTCGACTTGTTCAGCAACTCCTGAGGCTATTTCGTTTATTGCGATTGCAAAAAGGGAACAGCTTAAAGTTGATCCTTGTGGCACTCCATTCTCTAAAATGTATTCCTGGGAATAGGTGTCTCCGATTCTGACGGCAAACCGCCTATCTTCTAAAAAGGAACGTGCAAACTTGGGTAAATTACCGCGTAGATTATATTTTGACATATTCCTTAGAATTCCATGCCGCCACGTCATATCGTACGCCCCTTTAATATCAAAGAACACCGCTACCAGGTGCTCTCTATCATCGAAGGCCCTTAGGATTCTCTCACTCAGTTTGACCAAGTGATCAATTGTTGACCTGCCATGCTGAAAGCCCGTTTGATATGGTACCAAGATGTCGTTAGTTTCCAAAAATGATTGCAGCCGCCGGTTCACCAGTTTCTCTAATAGCTTACCCAAACATGACGTTAAACTGATTGGGCGATAGTGGTTTGCCGATAATGAATCCTTTCCTGGTTTGAGTATGGGAATTACAACAGCCTTTTTCCATTCTGGAGGGTAAGTACAATTTTCCCAGCATTTGTTAAATAATATTAAAATTTTTTCTTTCATTTCCCGACTACAATGGCGGATCATTTGATTATGAATTCCATCGTATCCCGGAGAGCAAGATTTGGTGCTCTTGATTGCTGACTCCAGCTCTTCATACGTAAACGGTAGGTTGTAATCTAAACTTTCTTGTGTTTCAAAATCCACAAGATTTGCTTCCTCATTAGCTTTGGTTGCAAGAAAAGTTTCTGAATAATTTAAGGAGCTGCTAACTTGAAAAAAATGGTGCGCAAGAATGTTTGATATTTCCTGCAAATTGTTGGTCATTACCCCATTTGAATTACGGATAAATGCCGGATAATTACATCCAGTTTTACCAGATATAGCTCCAATCTTTCTCCATATTTCATTGGTGGTAGCATCGGGTGTAATGGTGGATACATATTGTTGCCATGATCTCCTTTGCGCTTCCAGAAGTTTTCTACGACACTCCGCTCTTTTTTTTTAAATTCAATAAGGTTCTCCAATGTAGGATGATGGCGGAATTTGTGTAATGCTCGCTTCTTTAATGAAATTTTTTCTCCTACTTCGGGAGACCACCATGGGACCATTTTAGTCCTTTTGTGACCTTTGGATTTTGGAATACTAGCCTCCGCTGCATCCAGAATGGAAGATGTAAGAGTTTGAAGACTAACTCGCTCCTCATTCGGGACTACAAGGTGGGTAACAAATCTTTCCCAATTAGCTTTTAAAATTTTAAATTTAACCACAGACCTAATCGCAGGATTATTACCTCGTACTGTAATAATTATTGGAAAATGGTCACTATTGAACAAGTCACTTTCCACTTGCCATTTTAGGCTAATGTGGAATGCGGGCGAGCATATTGACAAGTCAATAGCATCAAACGTACCTGACCTTATGTTAAAGTAAGTTGGTGCGTTGTTATTTAAAATACTGAGGCTTTTATCTTCGAAAAGGTCTAGTAATTCTTTACCACGGGCATCACTTGAAATTGATCCCCAAACAGTGTGGTGGGAGTTAAAATCACCAACAAGGATAAACGGTTTGGGTAGTTGGTTAGTGATTCTTCCAATTTCTCCTACATCATAGTTTGTATTGGGTAGATAAATGTTACACAGCGCAAAGCTTCTTCTCATTTCAAGTTGTATTGCTACAACCTGATATTGGGTATTTATCTGTAACCTTTTATACGGAATGCCTGTGCGGATTGCAAATGCTACTCCGCCACATGCCCTTTCAGGTGAGTAGAAATCCTTCCTTAATAGAGTAAAACCTTTCATGTTAAATTTATGTCTTACTTATAGGTGCGTTTCCTGGAGAGCTATAAAATTTATTGTTTCCCCATCAATGGAAAATTGTTGTCATTTTCACTCTTCTGTTTGTCGCCCTGGCTCTAGTTTATAATTACTTGCCCCTATCGGATTTTTATTATTGATTTCAATTGTTAAGCGTAATGAGATTTAGCGACTGATTGTGAGCTCCCGAATTGGCACCCCCTGACTCACACAGAAAACAATCACCCGTTGCTTTAGAGGGAATTTAAATTTCGTTTGCAGTACTGCTTCTTGATGGTGCTCAAGTTTGAGCAAGAAATATTTATTGATCGATTTTATCGTATAGAAACGGAAATAGCACACATGATAGAATCAACAACGAAAACTTCAAAGCAAAACTTTTGATTTTAATTTTTAGTGGCAACAATTTATGATACAACAAAGTACATTAGAGATATTACTCAATAGGTTTGTAATTACACATCTGAAAATGTATTTTTTTAGCGTACGTGTTGCAACGTGATATTATTACTTACATTTTTCAATATCTTAGATATTTATCGAACCAATTTTGAAATTTCCGAGATATTAGGAAACAAGGAACTTGTTTATTCTGAACTACAGTCAATTAATTGAATTTTGAATATTTCAATTAATAATAGGAGTGAAAGTGAATTTTTCAAGGCGACTTCCGGAGGCGGATTCGCAGGGACGAATTTCGCTGAGAGCGAGTTTTCTTGAGGGGAATAGTCCGGCGGCGAATCTTCCTACAATCTACGGAAATAATTAGTAGTATTAACGTTAATTTGAAATACACATTTTCCGTACAACGGTGCTCCAATAATCACATTCCTCCGACATTTTTAAGTATTGAAAGTTTGAAGAACTTTTGCCATTTAGCCGTGACAAATAATCACGAATAACACAACAATTTTCTACAATAGTGAAAATGTAAATACAAAACAACGGTTGTGCACCCGTCTATAAAATTTAACAGTCTTTAACACAATTTACGGAAGTGCGTCGAAGTAAATGAAATATTCTTGTCTCATCAAAAGGAAGTAATTTAATGTGATTCGGTACCTCAAACTTTATTTTGCAAATAATTTGGGAGCCTAACACTTATAAATTTACAATGACTAATACAAGTATGTGGGAGGAAACTGTTTATTATATGAATGGGGTTTCTTACAGGATGAGGGTGTAACTTAAGCTTAGCTCGTGCGTCTTTATTACACTGCTCAACAATAGCATTCAGAAGTGCATCACAATTCACATATAAGATCCCGTGCACAGTAAGTAATTAAACTAAAATAGAACCTTTAGGAAATAGGAGTCAAAATTAGGATGAGAAAAATACATCATCTTCTGCCTTTTACTTGAAAAGACGCGATAGTTACCAACAGCTTTCTTAAGTCATAGAAAACAGAACCGTTAGAGGAATAAATAACTGAGATAGGTGTAATAAAATCATTGTAGCAATTAATTCTTCATTTAACTTGTTTTTATAGCGACTAACCTGAAGATCGAAGTGCGAGTGAAGGTGTAAAATCAAAAACCAACTACTATAATTTGTTTTTTGTTAGTTGGTCGCTTTGAGAATAAAGAAATAAGTTTTCGACTCCTGGGGACGTACAACCCAAAATACCATTAGCTTAGTTATATAGAAAAATGTTGTTGCTATCATTTACTTCCGCTGCAACGCCTGCAACTGCATTTCTAAAAAATTTATTTCAATTTGCTTTATAAGCAAGAAGGCATACAATAAGTATATGGTGCCGCTTTTTGGCGCACATTTCTGATTTTGAGCTTCTTGCGGAACAGATTTTTAACGCATTTTTTAAAGAAATAACAAGTGCACTATTTTTTGCGCGGTTTAAAGCCGAGGCTTATGGAGGAAATCGTGGAGAAAACGCACGGAAGAGGTATGAAGAAAGGGTGAAGGGGCTCTGAAGAAAATGCGAAAGGAAAAAAATAAAAATTGACTGAAATGATGTAGGATTGAAGAACAAAGCTTAAAAGAGAAATGATGGAACGGGGCGACGAATGTAAAGAAGCACGAAGGTATAGAGGCGGTATGTGAAAAAGAGAAGAAGTAGGCGTTAAAAAAATTGCAAAGGTTTGATGAAGACACTTGAAGGGGGTGTTAAAGGCGTACGACGAGAGAAATAGTGTGAAAGGAAGAGGCGTGAAGGACAAAAAAAAACCGTAAGAAAGGTGGCTGTCTCAGAAAAATCACGTAAAGTGAAGACCATGACAAGTTAGTTCTAAACAAGGTAAGCGGGGGGGGGGGGGCATACGCGCAACATTAGGAGGTTAGGACAAGCATAAGGAAAAAAAGACATGAAGAAAAAGATTTAACGAAAAGAGACATAAAGAAAGGATACTTGACAAATCCCTGAAGCATGCATGCAGGTAGGATGTCTTAAGGAAGAAGGAGAAGGCATAAAGATGGCGTGAAGAATGTGTAAACGAAGCGTAAACAGGGCGTGCTTGTGAAAGAAGAAAAGTGAATGAAAAAATACGGAAGTATAAAGAAGGAAGAATACAAAAAGTATAAAGGAAACGTTAACGTGATCTAAAAAAAGCAGATGTGGAGAAAAAAGGCGTAAAACAGTGTAAATGCAAAGCGCATGGGATATTGGAAGGGGTGCGCAGCAAACAATATGATGAAAAAGGTAAGAGGGGGAAGGTTTAAAAGATAGTGAAAAGGAAGGAAGCGCGGATGAGGTTTAAAAAATAGAAGCAACGCCGGGCGAAAAAGAAAGAAGGTATTAAGCAGATGTGGAAGAAAGTATGAAGGCTGAAGTAGGCGTGAAGGGAACTATGAGATAATGGAGTAGCAGAGTAAGCAATTATCCTTAGTGAAAACGTTAACTGTTTATTATTTATTATTAACTGTCAAGCTACCTTAATTATGACAACTCTCACTCACTTGATCATAATGTACAATGTGACTCGCTATCCAGATTCCAACACTTCCCCTCGAGTCGCAGAGTGGTCTTTATCATATGACTTCATTCCCATCATTGTAACGCAATCCTCATGTTTATTTCGAGGAAGTCTTTTGGTTAAGATATCTGACAACATATTCTCTGTTGATATATGACCAATACTGATGATTCCATTTTTTAAAGCTTCGCGGATGAAATGATAACGGATGTCTATGTGTTTACTACGTGCATGAAATGTAGGATTTTCAGAAAGTTTGATAGCACTAAGATTATCGTTAAACATCTTCATCTTAGAAAGATCGTTCAATCCCAACTCCAAGAACATTTTTCTTAGGTAGATACCCTCTTTCAATGCCTCTGTCATTCCCATATATTCTGCTTCGGTTGAAGACAAAGCAACAGTTTTCTGTTTCTTGGATTCCCATGAAATGGGACCACCGGATAACATAAAAGTAAAACCAGTATATGAACGTCGATCATCGGGACAACCTCCCCAATCGGCATCAACATAACCTGTCGGTCCATCTTCACTTCCACATCTAAAGATTATTCCAAGATTCATAGATCCTTTTAAATAACGTAAAACACGCTTTGCTGCGATCCAATGTGTTTTTGAGTAGCAATTATTGAATTGACTCAAATAACTTACAGTGTAGCTAATATCAGGTCTTGTAGCCATTGATAAATAATTCAAAGCACCAATTAATTCTCGATATGGTAATTTAGTTTCTTCAACACTGACAGGATTAACATTTTTCTGCAATTTCGTATTACAATCCATAGGCGTGCTCACAGGATTCGCATCACACATTCCAAAACGATCCAGTAAGTCGCATATGAATCCTCTTTGATGAAGTTTAATTTCTTTTGCGGTTCTTTGGAATTCTATTCCTAAGCAATAACCTACTTCTCCAATATCCTTTACATCAAATATAGAGGAAAGTTTTCTAATCAATCCCTTAATATCTTCCAAATTTCGTGATGCGATAAGAATATCATCGACATACACGACGATTAAAATTGATTCTTGACCCTTTCCAATTTGATACAGACAGGAATCTCCGTTGCTTGGTTTTGCTCCGAAGCGCTGCAAAACTTCATCCAACTTAAAATACCATCTTCTTCCTGCTTGGCGAAGTCCATAGAGTGACTTCTTAAGTAAACACACCTTGTTACCTTTTTGTAATGATTCTATCATCTCTGCTGCTTTCTTTCCAATATTGGATTTATCTTCCCTGGAAATTTTGTACAGTATTTTATCCAATTGTTTTGGAGTTTCCATGTACAAAGTTTCTTCCAATTCTCCGTTTAAATATGCACTGACTATATCAAGTTGACGAAGGTGCATGTTGTAACGAGCAGCTAGTGCAGTAACCAACCTTACTGAACTAAGACGTGCAACCGGGGCAAATGTTTGGTTAAAATGAATGCCCGGTTGTTGACTGAATCCTTGTGCAACAAGTCTTGCCTTTCTCTTTTCTAGTGAACCATCGGCGTTGTATTTATTCCGCAGTACCATACGACTGCCAATAACTTCTTGGTCAACAGGTCGCTCAACTAATATCCATGTATCATTTTTTATTATGGACTTTATTTCGTTGGCCATGGCATCATACCATTCTTCTACTTCATCGCTATTTAACGCTTGATTCCATGTAACTTCAGCGGTTGATGCACTTTCAACTTCTGAAGAATTTCCTGTATCGTTCGAAATCATATGAAACACCTTCCGCGGTCTTCCCCTTAAACCTGTCTTCACCAAATAAGGTCTTCCTGGTCCGCGTTTCATTTCTTCTGTATTTGTGTGTTCTTGAGAAACTTGTAAGCCATTGATTTCTTCTTTCGCAATATGCTCCTCTTCAACTTCTTCAATTTCTTTAATTTCGACTAATACTTTATCCACTTCAAAAGTATTTTCCTTGTCCTCCTCAAAAAATTCTATGTACTGCTTTTCTGAATTAATGTTTCCTTCCAAGAACTTAACGTCTCTTGTAACTTCTACTTTCTTATCTTCCACCAACCAAACTCTGTAACCCTTGGTTTGCTCAGAGTAGCCGAGAAATATTCCTTGTTTACATCGGGCATCAAATTTTCCCTTACCAGGTTTCTTATGCAAGCAGAACACTTTACAACCAAATTCTTTAAAATTACTAACATCTGGTTTCTTACCATTCCAGACTTCATAAGGAGTTTTTCCATCTAAGCTTTTTGAAGGGCAGCGATTACGAATGTAGTTAGCACAATTGATTGCTTCAGCCCAAAACGATGGTGGTAAACCTGATTGAATCAGCAAACAACGTGCAGTGCTTACAAGAGTACGATTCTTCCTCTCTGCTATGCCGTTTTGTTGTGGGCAATAAGGAGCTGACAAACGTCGTACAATACCGAGTTGACTCAAAATTTTGTCCATTTCCTCGTTCTTGAATTCTGTTCCGTTATCTGACTGAAGACATTTTAATTTTCTGTCCTTTTGATTTTCTACTTGAGCTATAAATTCTCTCGTGATTCTAGGAATTTCACTTTTGGATTTGATAAACCGCACCTCACACCAACGTGAACAGTCATCTATGAATTCGACGTAGTATCTGGCTTTTCCATTTGATTCGACCCTCATAGGTCCACAAACGTCTGAATTGACAATTTCCAATAACTCAGTTACTCTATCTGACTTTCTAGGATACGGTTTTCTAATCATTTTCCCCAAACAACAAACTTCGCATTCTGGATTAGCCTGTCGTGAAATATTTCCAATATTTACACCATTAAAAACACCTTTACGCACACCTTCTTTGATGGCTTCAAAGTTTAGATGACCTAGACGGCGATGCCACAACATTAAATTGTTGGAAGTGACAACAGATGAAAACACAATGTCTTTGTTTATATTACTATTCTGTTTTGTGTTTACATTAACGTAATATAAATCACCAACACGATCTGCTGTAACTTTGATACTACCATGCTTGTCTATAACTACGGCCTTATCTTTTTGGAATAACACATCGAAACCTTTGTTGGTTATTTTACTTACAGACATTAGGTTAGCTCGCAAGTCTGGTACAAATAAAACATCATTAAGATTAATGTTAATTCCCAAAGATTTCATGGTGATCGAACCCTTACCGACAATTTCTGTTGACGAATCATTAGCTAAGTTTAATTGTTCGCGATCACATTCGCTAAATTTATTAAAATCCCGGCTGTCCCTACACAAGTGAGAAGTCGCGCCACTATCCAAGCACCACTTATTTTTATTCGCGGAACCAACCGTAAAAACTTCAGTCAAAAGACTAACATTTTCCGAACAATTAGCACTCGCTGACGACATGGGGTTATTGCGATTCATTACTCTGCAATCCGACGCTTTATGTCCAACTTTATGACAGCGATGACACCGGTATTTAAAACGTTCTTTGGTATCCTTATTCGAAATTTTATCATCTTTTTGAAATTTCGGACGTCGCCACTGACCTTGTGACTTATTCGCATACAATGCACAGTGCCGTTCCGTAGAACGTCCCGGCCTGGTCATGCAATCATAATACCCGGCCCAAAAAATTGAAAATACTCATACTCATATTTACAAAAAAAATATATTCTTTTATTAGTCCACTAAAAGTCTACATTCTACAACAATGAATTCATTAATTAGCGTTTAGAAAGCAGGTAGAGTGGGTAAAGCTAAAGATAGGATGGCTTGCAGCCTTGCACTTGCGTTGTGCAGTGAGAACAATGGTAGATTTGTCGGTGACTCCAAAAAACATTTTACCTCAGTCAGACTGAATAAACAGACTATAAAGTGCCTCGTTTATTATTTTTTCGTATGTGTTTCCCGGCCCTGCATTGTCCCGGCCCGGTCAACCACTGTCCTTTCATGACCTCGACGGGACGGTACTGGACNACTGACCTTGTGACTTATTCGCATACAATGCATTACCAGCGGAACTACAACCACGTGTATCGTTATTTCGCGCGTCGCTTTCTTCGATTATTTTAATTCGAAGAGCATCTACAGATGGTAATTCATCTCGCGTTTCTATCGCGCAACGAAAATTTTCGAATGATCCCGGTAAGCTGTACAAAAGCATTATAGTAAGCAAATCCGGATTAATTTCTATTGACATTTCGTTCAATTTATCAACAGTATCAAAAAATCGATTCAAATGTTCACGAACATCACGTCCCTCTTCTAATTTTTGTAGGGTGAGTTGCTTTAATAAAGTCGCTTTCCTCGCGGGACCTTTAGACTGATAAATACCCTCTAATTTATCCCAAATATCGCGAGCGGTAGCACAGCCCTTTATTTGTTTAAGCTCGGATGAACAAATAGATAAAATGATTTCTGACCTTGCTTTTCCATCACGTTTTATCCACATTTCGATCTCCTTATCGTTTTCAGAAGTAGACGATGGTTTAGGTGAACTTCCATCGACGGCTGACCACAAGTCGAGTTTTACTAAAAGTGCCTCCATTTGTATTTTCCAGGTGTCGTAGTTTTCCTTATTCAAAAGTTCAACACGTGTTGCGTTTACATAATTCATCGTAATATTTCTTCCGATTATTCCCGCGCAATCACATTCAAAAATACGGCAACCAAATTCACGTACAAACTGCTAAATCAATTACAAACTAACTGGGCCAATAACCTATGAGATAATAGAGTAGCAGAGTAAGCAATTATCCTTAGTGAAAACGTTAACTGTTTATTATTTATTATTAACTGTCAAGCTACCTTAATTATGACAACTCTCACTCACTTGATCATAATGTACAATGTGACTCGCTATCCAGATTCCAACAGGAACATACCACGCAGTAAGGCTAAAAAAGGTGGCGAAAAGGGAAATTGATAACCACGATATAAGCAAACAGCAGTATCATTTAGTACTGCTCAAGGACGTCCATTCAGTTTGAGCACGAAAAACGGAAGTCAGTAGAGAGAAGGAAACAAATTAACGACGCCATAACACGGGCAGAAAATCATGAAATTGGCCCAATGAAGGAACACCACGTGGGATCGCGATCTCATCGCTGTGGAAGGGTGGTATCTTCGTAACGGGGCCAAAAGATTCCGCGTGCACTTCCCGTCGAAGAATTTGATTTCATCGAAAAACAAGAGGATGATCATTATACAATAAATGAACTTAACGAGATCTCTCTATTTTCAGAAAATTACCTAAAAGATGTTCAAGCACGTGAAATTTGTATCAAATCTAATTCTGGTTTTAGGTCTTATATTTCCTCTCCTGAGATAACATGGCCACCCCTGGAAAAAATGACACGTCCTGTAATCCAATGTTAATTCTAATTGTTTCGTGAGACGCAAGCATTGAGTATGGTGGTGGGGGAGTATCTTTCGAATAATATTATATCGCGGATGCGACGCATTGTTTCTTTAAAACATAATACGCCTTCTAGGTTCGTCGAGAATATTCCATTTATTTTTTCTAGTTTACTATATAAATATATATAAATTGAATGGTGTTTAATGGTAGTTCCAACATCGACGACTCGTTTGTCTCACATCTACATGGTATAAATTTTAGTACAAGTGAACCATACATAATAATTCTGTCATAAATTCATTAATAATTAATTGTAAATAAATACATAATGAAGTTTACGTTACATTCAAATAGCAACTGATTTATTATTTCGTCCATTTTTAGTAAAATTTTTCATTTCTCATTAGAGCTTCAGATAGCCTCAAGAGTTTCTCTAATAACGTTTAGGCTGGCGACATATTACAAGAAAACTATAAAACATTCTTGATTTTTGCACTAAGCAACTCAAACAAATTTTCTTGCGCAGGGTTCGTGTTTGGAACAGCTTTCAATAGTTTTAAGACTTTCCATATTGGAGTTCTGTGCTAAACCTTATAATATACAAACGAAGAGGTTTTTTTTTAATATTTCAAGTGCCATTTCCTGGTAAGTTCTGATTAAGGTCCGTTCAAAAGTTCTGAAAGTTAAGGGTGATAACTTATAATAGGAGAACTTGGAAGAATTTTTACTTTTGCTTGTAAGAAACACATATAGAGAAGAAGACTTCTACTTTGTCCTATCGTTAACCCATAGCATAACACCACCCCTATCGTTCAGCCAGCATAAGTGTCACCCATACACCTGCACCTTGGGGAAATGCTGTAGAGCTTTTCATTTTCCACAGCTCATTTACTGCGAGCTTCAAATAATTTTATAAATTCTACGTGAGATGACCACGATCACCACCATGATCACCACTCTTCAATGTTTGCGTAGAGTAAGTACATTTTGCAGCTTCCCTATTAAAATTGCACATAGATTAAGCTTTCCCTGACAATTAATACAGGTGGTAGTCGTTTCCACAACAAACTTAGTAAGTGGGCATCCAATTGATGTTCTGTAGGGAGATAATTCGTCTTTTGTAGAAATTTTTTGACCAAGTGGCCTAGAAAAAGCTGTTTCTGCGCTGAAGGTCGTAACACCTGGGTAAAATAGCGAAGTAACGAAGCTCATGAGAGCTGACGTAGGAGGGATAAAGCAGCAACGGTGACGTATCTTTTGCAAACTTATGAGATCTAGCTTTTTACATTCATATCGTACAGCTGAGACATCAGAAGCTGTCCAAGGCCCAAGATAGGACAAAACACCTGGTGATGGTGAATGAAACCAATTGTTCCCAAAGGTAAACAATACGTTCCATTTCTGAGATCAAGGACGTAATATAATTGAAAGACAGAAGGGGTGTTGTCAGATTTAATTCTTCATTTTTTATAAACACTTGTTAAAGGTAACGATAATGCTAGCGTAATAAGTGTCATAGCGACGGTTGTCTTCTGTCCATGAATGAATTCATTAAATTGCACTTGTAAATTATGACACGTATTACTCAACTCATTTATAAACCGCGCCTTGCATAAATGATCCTATTAATGGTAGAATCTAGAAGTAACATGAACGGATCTCAAGTAAATCACTTAACATAATTGTTACCACGCACTTATTTATTTGTGAACCTGTGGCGGTGATCTTCATGACTTTCAATCGGAATTGTGCAGTCAGTGCAGTAGCCAAAATACACAAATTCAGACTGGGAAAACATTGACTAAATGGGGCTCCGAAAAGAAACTCCATTCGTCCTAAATTACTAATCTTTCACAATACTTCCTATAAAAGAACATGCTGAAACGCGTAAGCCTTTCACCTGGAAAACTTCTTCCAGAAATCGACTGTTCCCTGTATGTCCCGCGAGAAAGGAAAGCGATTACTATTTCTCTTGTTAGGAAACGATTAACGAATGAATTCGTGGATAAACAAAATTAAATTTCCCAAATTATTTATTTGTAGTCCTTATCTGGCTATCAGAATTACAAAGCGTCACCCTGATGTACTGGTCTTAAAACCAGAATCCATTCGACGATTCCTATACATGTAAGAGAGAAGTTTCTAGAAAATTACGTGCATTTAATTTTAGAGGGCAGTTAGAGGGTTTCTTATGGATCGTTGAGTCATAATTTATCGAAGAAACCAAAATATTTCGTGATTTGACTCCAACTTCTTTCATGGTTGAATAATATTATGGCCCTTAATAGCTCAAAACCACATTTGTTCCAAAAATCTACCCTGTGCGTTAGGCGCCACCCCCCTTCTGCACTATCTCCGCTCCTAATCAAACTACAGACGCGGGCAGCAAAGAAATTTTAATGCATATTTATTATAATAAGCTACGGCCCTGAAGTCGGCAGGACAAGTATGAGCGCAAAAATTGTTTAAGCTTTTATTATTTTGAGTTTTTTTAAGCTTTTCAACGATACCGTTTGCAATTTTTGAGTTACAATAGTTAGTTCACAAATCAATTTGGATTCGATGAATATTTATGCGCTTTTCAACGTTACCCTTTTCAATTTTGAGCTCTTATGGTCATTTCACAAATCAAATTTATAAATTGACTGCTAACTTCACGTCAATTTGACGCAAAATTGTAAATCGATCAGCTTATTTTGAGATTTTTAACGGCACCATTCTCAATTTTTCAGTTTTTGTGGTTATTTCACAAATCCATAAATGTCTCTCGCTGAAGAGCAATAAATATTGTAGGAAATTCGGAAGTTACTACTTAGTGTTAATTACATGTTTTAAGTAGTATACAAGTTGATTTAATTTGATTATAACGGCGGTAAAATTTAACATATTGTCAATCACTTTTGTATTGGTACAATTACCAGTGGATCAGAGTGGGGCTGGGTCAAGCATACCGTAACCAAGTGAGTCTACTGACCCAGTGACCCATCTTGACCCGATGACATTATTATAAATAAATTTTCAAAAATACGCTAAAAATTAAGTAACAACTCACAAAAGAAATGACCGCTACACCTAAATTCTCGCTTATTCAGGTGCTGTTAAACCCCAATAAATCATCCCCTTAAAGTTCATCTATTGTTTTAAGAAAAAACCTCATTATGATATTGTCTAATATTTTCCAAATATTGCGATTGGTATTAGATCTATACTTTTCAACTCTTTAACACTTCATATTTTATGAAATAATTTTTAAACTTATGTAGTCGTTTACTTTATCCTGTCCGTAACGACCAGGCAAACAAATTTCCGTCATGAAGTATAAGTAGGGTAAACTTGATAACATTCCAAAGGAACACTTGGGGACATTTTTGATATAAAAGTTTTGGTTTCTGGTTATAGTAACGTACCGGCTTATCTAATAAGGTTTTGCCTGGCTACTTATCATATAACAAGGTATGAAGAATCGCATACGATTGATAGTAGGGGAATTTTTTCAGCTGGCATACGGAATTCTGGCACTTGAACTCGTAGAAATCGATTGGCGAAGGGGAATTTATTTCGAAAAATTCCCCTAAAAACCCTAGAATTTTAACTTTTCGCACGTTTTCTTGTGAAGGGTTGGCGTTTCAATCAGCGTTAACATTTTGCAATAAGTAAGAGGACGTACGACGTTTTGTGAATACATAAAGAAATTAATAAACCAAAATTGCGTTTTAACTAACGAATCCATGAAATTTCAGGTGAAATGTGAAGCATGCGCAGGCTATTTTGATTGCTGGGGTAGCACCATTAAAAACTAACGTAATTGTTGCCAAAACTAACTAAACAATCGCAGACACATTGTCCATTTCCAGTACAAGCTTTTTTTTTTCGTCTATGTAGAATATACCAGTACATTTTTATCCTTCTGACAGGCACTGCTTGAATGGCACACTAACTTTAATGGATTGTGAATCAATCTCTTTCGGCTGTTATATCAAATATTAATTATGCCGCAATGTAAATTAGATATTCTATACACGATTAATGAATAAAAAGAATTTCAGGGAGGTCGCATTTCAAAGAAAATAGTAACAAAAGTTGGTACTTTATAATGACAGCAAATCTGACAGGCACCTACATCTAAATTAATAACGAACGCCCGAATGGTTCTTAATTTCTGAGGTCATTAAAAAGTGTGCTTTTTATTTCTGTAATAACCTATCAAAAATCAATTCATATTCTCTTTCATTTTTGTGTAATGAATGTTGAATGCAGGGGGGTTAATTGCTACGCGGCGTGGTTGTAAATTGGCAGTGCCGCGTATCCTGAAGAAGTTCGCTTGAACAGCTGTAGTAGTATTTTCAGGATTATCAATGGAGTGAGGATATGTTTGAGCATCACCACCTTTATATGTTTAAGATTCCCCCCCAAAAAGTTCTTCTAACCGACAAACGCGAGAATCTAACACTGGGTCGTTACCCTGTCCATAAACCTGCTTCACCGGTCCAGAAGCACTAGGCAGTGGCGTAGTCACGGTAATATTTGATCTAAGAATGTGAAATCCTTAGACCATTTTAAGTGTATTATTATTCCCAAAATAACTAATTTGTAATGTCAGTGAACTTCTTATTTGCATATGTACCACCATCACCTGCACAACCAGTTGATTGGATAATGACACTTAATTACCAATCAATATTATTTAAAAAGTACCTAAATAATTGGTTCATCTAAATTTTCTAAATGTTAAACAATACACCATCCCTAATAAATACTTGAATGAATCCGTTAAAACTGCACCCGACGCTGGCAATCGAACCTGCGATTTACCTGCAGGAATGCCGAATGTTTTGGCGGGAAATGACGGTCAATGTCGCATGCATAGATTGTTCGTGAACAGGGTTACGTATAATAAAAAGTTGACTATATGTTGCATATATAATAGTTTTAGTGGAATAATGGTAATGAGCCTGAAACAAAACGCATTTGTCAGTCTTATGTTCGCCAATCAAGACCGTGGTAGTAATAAAGTAATTTTGTCCGTTGATATATTAGATACGAGCCTTCACTGGCTTATACAAATTAGCTCAGTAGGAACGATAGGCTGCACGAAGCGAGATGAGATGCGTTAATGAAAGTGAAACCGTAACAATTTGAATTTAATAACCTACTGGTTACTGGTTGTTTTAAATTAGACCAGGTATACAGGCGCTTGAGATTTCATGGTCTAGTTATTGATTTGGTTACGTAATGTTTTTCTATAACATTTTTCCGCTCTGGAAAAATTAAGTTCAATTTTCCCCAATTTGCATTTGGTACCTAAAGATCCATCTTTTTTACATGGTTTTGGAATTTATACTTATTTTGAGCAAATCGCGAAAATCAAATGAAAGTCCGAATCTTTTATACGATGAGACCCTCTGTATGAAATATCCCTTTAGATCCTTACAAATGCCTTGGAAGATCGCTTTTCTAACAGTTTGCACATATTACATGTTAAGAGAAATTAGGCGGTAAGAGGCGGGGTTGTCGTTTGGTTTGTTGGGTTTGAGGACTATTGCATTGGTACATAGCTCAGGAAAAATGTGCTTTCTTGAAAAAATATATGGCTGCCTGTAGAGGTCAAGAATATTGTGATTGGCGATAAGAGAAAGAAGGGTCGCCTATCAAAAGGAAAGGAGGCGATTATTGTTCAGTGCATTTTTGTGTTATACAGTGTGTCCAAAATAAGAATGAACAGTATGAGGAATTCGGAAACCGTAAAGGATACACAGTCGGTTAAAGTAGCAAACGTCCACTACACCAAAATATTAAAAATTATTGAAGTCGGAAAAAAGACTTCTTACTTAATTTTTAACATTTTGGTGTAGTAGGCGTTGACAAAATCTCAAAATAATTCATTGATGGTTCCTAATAAGGAATCACATTGCGCCATACATAATTTATCTATTTATTTTATTTATTATCCCTCTCTTGTTCTGAGCCCTCAACAGGTTTGCGCCCAATTACAGAGTGACCCGCATAATGCTTTTTAGAGGTGCCTAATTGCATTCGTAATAAAAAATGTTACTCAATACCGTATTGTTACCTAAATTTAATTAGGTACGTTATATATTTTTTATTACTCACGAATATACAATTTAAAACAGGGAGAACCATGTACATATCACTTCGGCGTCGAAATTAGTACTACACTGAAACGCAAAATCTTTTGCTTATATCTTTCTCAAAAGATCTTGAGTGCGTCCGAAGGCATCCGTTCTAGAACATTCTCGAACAAACACAAATTAGCGGTATCCTATTTTGCTGAAAGAGCAAATCTTGTAGTAACATGCCTCCTTTGTTGTTCACTTGATTCTCCAAGAATTCTGTGTTCAGAGGCTATTTATTCACTCCTTCGAATAGATTCGGATACAGTTCCCCTGTTAATTTTCCGTCCGAGAATATCGGCCCAATAATTTGATTCCCAAGAATACCTGTCCAAACATTGGCTATCAGTAGAAATGGGGTGCGATCTTCTCGAAACAACTGTGGATTTCGTTATCCTAGTAGATACCTACAATGGTGTATGCTCATAACCCCTGTATAAGAAGAAAGTATCATCGCTAAATCAATTTTTTTTGTTGAGAAATTAGAATCCCCATCAATTTTTTTGTCGATTCTCCGATAGTCTGATCGTAATCATCTTTGACCACTTCTTGTAAAACTTGTTCTTTTTCAGAATTTGAGGAACTGCCTCGGTAGTCGCTAGATACATTGGCCAATTTTGCGACCGTTGGAATTGTTTTGAATTGATGGCATGGGATTTGTATCAAATGGATTGAACTTTTTTGATTACACACTGATCCCTTGCCCTGAACCTTAAGCAACTACAGTCCGATATTCTTATGGAGATGCGTTGTATTTAATGCCCGAGCGGTTCTAAAGGCTCATGAAAACAAGTGCCCAATTATTGACACAAGAGCTTCCTAGCTTAAACCAAAAAGTGTTCTTCGCGCTCTTTTTTTACTTTTGTTTCTGTTTATTGCTAATACCTAATAATTCAAGCACTAGCTGCTGGATTTGAACATTTTTTGTAATAAAACTCATCCCAATTATTGTAGGTTAAACAAAAAGAAAAAAAACTCTTTAAAATAAATTAATAAAAAATGTGGGTTACTATTTTTCATTTGAGAAGAAAGTGGCGTCATGACACTAAACACTCAGATATAAAAAACGTTGTTGACTTACATCTTTTATGCCTTATGTGTATTTGCAGTATTTTAATGAAATCAAAGAACCGATTTGCCAACCAAAAATATTTTAATTTTTTTCTCGGTTTTTGCAGTAAAACCTGGCGCCATTTTTGTAGGCTGTACACTGAAAAATAAGGTCTTTCAATTAATTTTGAAAAAAAATTCGATGGCCTTGCAACGCTAAAAAATTTTTTTCCAAAAATCCGACGTGTTATTTTTCGTTTCCGGATGCCTAATATACATACATATCCATAATTTGAATAAAATCCGTAGAGCAGTTACCTCGGAAAATTGCCAATGTGCGTAAGTACATACAGACGGAAAAAAATTCTTTAAAAGTTGCTTAAAATGATCTAAAGAGTTGACATTTGATGAAATTATATTGATCGCAATAGCCACCTAGTATGTTATAATTTTAAAATAAGAATAGCTGGGGGTGCTTTCACCTTTTACCTTTGTAAAACAAATGAAAGCTCTATATGTGTAGAGGATGAGGATTTAAAAATAAGAATGGCATAGGTATAGGGTATTCACTTCCCACCCTAAATATTAACCGCGTACTAAGCTACTGGATTTAAACATTTTTTGCAATAAAACTTTGCTCAATTATTGAAGGTTAAACAAAGAAAAAATCTCTTTAAAATAACTTGATAAAAAATGTGGGTTACTATATGAGAAAAAAGTGGCGCCATGGCGCTAAAAACTCAGCTATAGAAAACGTTGTTGACAGTCATACATCCTTTATGCCTTATGTGCATTTGCAGAATTTTAATGAAGTCAAATGAAGTAAAACCTTGCACAAATTTCGTAAGATGTTCACAGAAAAATAGAGTCTTTAAACTTCTTTAAGTTATTTAAAAAAATTCGATGCCGTTGCGACGCTCGTTTTTTTTCCAAAAATCCGACCTGTTATTTTTCGTTTCCGTATGCCTAATATATGTACATACATATCCAAAATTTGAACAAAATGCGCCGAGCAAGTTACCTTGAAAAATTGTCAATGTACATACGGCTACGGCGTACGTTGTACATACAACAAAATTCTTTAAAAGTCGCTTAAAATGATCTAAAAGGTCGACATTTTATAAAATTTTGTTGATGGCAATAGTCACCTAGCATATTATAATTTTAAAATGAGAGTAGCTGGGGGTGAAAGGTAAAACAAATGAAAGCTCTATATGCGTAGAGGATTTATTTAACCAAGTGGTAATTTTTTTCGTTTTATGTAACGTACGCACCAAAATAAGATACGCGAGTAATTTCAATCATTTACTCGGATTTGATCATCTGCACAGCATTTTCTTGTTTCTAAAGCACACTTATTCAATGCGGAGCATATGGTATTGTGTGACTTTGTGCCTTAAAAACTGACCCCATATACAATTACACTTTGCAAATAAGTGTCACGGTGTCGTTCAGCATAATAAGTGCCATTATAGCGAGGGAAGATCTTGACAAAAAGATTTAACATCCTTTCATGGAATTTGTTAATTGTCAACTATAAAAAATAACTTTGCTAAAAAGAATGTTATCAGGAAGGCCCGCGTCTAGTATTTTTTTTGCCAAACTGCTCTCGTGCATTATAAATTTTAAACACTGGCGATGTTCTTAATTAAATAGCGCATACAAACACACTCGCAGATGTTACGAAAATATGTAAAACCGTTGAAGTTTACATCTGGTTGGAGCAAGTAGTTGTGGCAAGTGGGGTTTTCATAGTCCAGAACGAGCCACCTCCGTTGATTATAAGCAATTAAGCTCTAATTGTACATTCCTTGGAGAGGCACAAAAAATATGGTCATATATCAAGCATTGTGAAATACATATTTTGACATTAAGTTGCAAATTGTCCAATATTAGCAGTAATTTACGAATGCGGTTTTTCACAAATAGCAACAATGAATTGAACTGGTTCGTGGGAAGATTTGATGTCCACACAACGCATGTTTCTTAAAAATACATTTCCATGTTGTGATTAATGATATTACATGTTATATAGCAAATAATAACGGTCGGTTACCACCCACAGGTGATTACCGAGGTAGTGTGAAGAAGTGTCGGCAATCATTTCGATTGTCCTTTTTACATTTCATTGCTCATCATCATGAAAATAAATAAGCCCATTTATTGGATGTTATTATAACTCAATCAGCGCTAACAAGTCTGTAAATATCACACGAAACGCAAATATGTTTAATTATGTTGTTTATAAGTACGTGTTTTCGTCGGATCGGCAAAGGAAGTAGCTTTTTATTCGAAAATATATAGGTAGTCAAACGCCTCGCACAAGATCCAATGGACGTTTTTTTACATTAACATCGATTAGTTTCGAAAGTACATGACTTGCATTATATAACACAAAGAAGGTTTGTGTGTCGAATATCTAACATTTTTTTTGTTCTCTTGATTCTTTTGAATCATAAACACCTTTCATTAAATATCCATTTTCCTTCAAACCCTTTTAAATCTGAGATAGGCAAAACAATGGAACACGTTACAGAGGACCATCTATTATCCTGGTCGTTCACGGATAAAGCACGAAAGTTTTAAAATAAACAAAATGTCAAAATATTTATTTCTTGACGTAGTGTCTCTACAACAGTATGATCCCAGTCCGGAAGTGATACAACTCCTCAAAGTATAAGTGTTCGCCCGCTATTTTACCCCGTCGTTCGTGAACAATTTTTATCCAGACCGAAAAACTCTTATTTTTGGGAAGAGGGGTGGAAAACAAACTGGAATCGCAAATAGGCAATTTTCTGGGACACAAAGAGGCACAAATGTTTGGGCCGGAGCAGGTACAGGTTAAATAATCGCGACTAGAAAATGTAAAACAAGAACGTTTTAGAGTTACAGAATTAATATTCCTTCTCCTTGGCAACCGTCCACAGACACCTAGGGATAGTAATTGCAGGATCGGGATCTTTCTACCCCAAAAATATTCAGGGTTGTGAACAAAGCAGACTCAAACTGGCAACTTTGATCTGTAGTGATACAATATCGATAGGGTCCAGCTGGCAGGAAGAGGACCAATGTCGTTCGAATTTCACTGAAGACAAGGGAAAATTTCCAAGTGGTGCATGGGTGTGTCGTGAAACTTTTGCCCGTTGACAGTGTTCGCAAGTGTTGCCACACAAATCGCTGTGAAAGTTGCTCGGGCTGGCTCAAATTGTGCAGCGAGTCGAACATTGGGCCCTACAACTTTTTTTAATTTTTAAAATACACCAAATATTTTTATTTCTTTAGTAAATTATGTTTAAATAATTTAGAACTGACCCTGCTACTGTAGTTTAACAATAAAATTAGTTCTTTAGAAAATTCACACTTACCTCTTCCTTTTTTTGTTCGCGAAATCGTACGAGCCTTTTACCAGGAAACCACACAATACGAAAAACAAGAAGTCAAAAGTGGGATGTGCTGATTACAGACTAATCACTAATGAAGCACAGAACACGTAGGTAACGTCAGAGTAGGAGTGAAGGAATGAATAAGACTAAAGGTTTTCTAAATTCGTCACCTAATTCACGATAAGAGCTTCGTTATGAAAGTGCTTGAAGCTCTTTGTAAGTGCTTGAAGCCCTTAAAAAGTGCTTTAACCTCTTTGAAAATGCTTGAGGCTCTTTATAAGTGCTTGAAGTTCTTTATAAGTGCTTGAAGCTCTTTATTAGTGCTTGAAGCCCTTGAAAAGTGCTTGAAGCTCTTTGAAGTGCTCGAAATTGTATGAAAGTGCTTCAAGCACTTCAATTGGGCTTGACGCCCCAAGCACTTTTAAAAAGTGCTTGGTAATTGAAGCACTTCTTCCTGAATTAGAAAAGTAATTGAAGCACAGAGCTCTAAGCACTAAAAGTAATTGAAGTCCTTTAGCAAACACTTTTTTTCAAAGCACTACCCAGCTCTGGGCCGAAGGTACATTTTTGTTAAATATTGTGATAATTAGCGATTTATTTTAATACAGAAGTTAACCGCACAGAATTGCTTATTTGCCAATTTATTTAAAGTTTTGCGAGATCCCGCAAATACCGGGATCCCGCGGGATTAACATCTAACAATCCCGCAAATACCGGGATTGAGATTTTGCTGCGGGATTGCATTCCCTACTAGAAACCAATTTCGAAAGAAAATTCAAAGGGCTGTAACTTTTGAACTAGTAGCCCAATCTTGGAACTGTTTGAAATTATGGATTCTACAGGCCACATTCTATAAGAAAATTTTTTTCCGGGTCGATCTGAGACAATTTTTTTTCGGGCCTCAAAAAAAGGCAGTGTATAACCTTCCTTTTTTACCAAAAATCGACTGCACCAAAATTTCTCGGAAAACCACTTTTTCTTATTAATTTTGGTGCGTAGACTCCAAAACAATTCGTACTTTTCCGATCGGACTTCTCAATCAAAAGTTATGGACTAGAAACCAATTTCGAAAGAAAATTCAAAGGGCTGTAACTTTTGAACTAGTAGCCCAATCTTGGAACTGTTTGAAATTATGGATTCTACAGGCCACATTCTATACGAAAAATTTGTTTCCGGGTCGATCTGAGACAATTTTTTTTGAGGGCTCAAAAAAAGGCAGTGTATGACCTTCCATTTTTACCAAAAATCGACTGCACCAAAATTTCTCGGGAAAACACTTTTTCTTATTAATTTTGGTGGGTAGAATCCAAAACAATTCGTACTTTTCGATCGGACTTCTCAATCAAAAGTTATGGACTAGAAAACAATTTCGAAAGAAAATTCAAAGAGCTGTAACTTTTGAACTAGTAGCCCAATCTTGGAACTGTTTGAAATTATGGATTCTACAGGCCACATTCTATAAGAAAATGTTTTTTCGCGGTCGATCTGAGACAATTTCATTTTGGGGCCTCAAAAAAAGGCAGTGTACAACCTTCCTTTGTTATCAAAAATCGACTGCACCAAAATTTCTCGGGAAAACACTTTTTCTTATTAATTTTGGTGCGTAGAATCCAAAATAATTCGTACTTTTTCCATCAGACTTCTCAATCAAAAGGTATAGACTAGAAACCAATTTCGAAAGAAAATTCAAAGGGCTGTAACTTTTGAACTAGTAGCCCAATCTTGGAACTGTTTGAAATTATGGATTCTACAGGCCACATTCTATAAGAAAATTTTGTTTCCGGGTCGATCTGAGACAATTTTTTTTTCGCGCCTCAAAAAAAGGCAGTGTATAACCTTCCTTTTTTACCAAAAATCGACTGCACCAAAATTTCTCGGGAAAACACTTTTTCTTATTAATTTTGGTGGGTAGAATCCAAAACAATTCGTACTTTTTCGATTAGACTTCTCAATCAAAAGTTATAGACTAGAAACCAATTTCGAAAGAAAATTCAAAGGGCTGTAACTTTTGAACTAGTAGCCCAATCTTTGAACTGTTTGAAATTATGGATTCTACAGGCCATATTCCATAAGAAAAATTTTTTCCGGGTCGATCTGAGACAATTTTTTCTGAGGGCCTCAAAAAAAGGCTGTGTATAACCTTCCTTTTTTACCAAAATTCGGCTGCACCAAAATTTCTCGGGAAAACACTTTTTCTTATTAATTTTGGTACGTAGAATCCAAAACAATTCGTACTTTTACGATCAGACTTCTCAATCAAAAGTTATAGACTAGAAACTATAGGGAATGCAATACCGGGATCCAGCAGCATTTTTGCGAGATTAATCCCGCACATAAATGGAGCGGGATCCCGCGAGATTTGCGGGACTGAGGAATTTGTCGACCAAGGGGACGACTCTGTTTACTTTGTTAATGAAACTGACAACGGCGAATTATTTTTTAAATAATTGTTAAACTTTTTTCGTTAAAAATGTACTATGATTTTTGAGGCACTTTAGAAGACTTTTTGTGCTTTACAGGTAAGGTTTTTTTGAGTTCTAAGTTAGGCCGAAGGTACTTTTTTGTTAAATATTGTGGTAATTAGCGATTTATTTTAATACAGTAGTTAACCGCGCAGAATTGCTTATTTGCCAATTTATTTAAAGTTTTACGAGATCCCGCAAATACCGGGATCCCGCGGGATTAACATCTACCAATCCCGCAAATACCGGGATTGAGATTTTGCTGCGGGATTGCATTCCCTAGTTAATAGATTATGTTTAAATCATTTACAATTACAACCCGCCCTGCAATTACCTTTTTGAAAATAATTTTTCTTCTCATTCTAAACTTCTTAAACGTATTTTTTTACTAAATTTTTAATTTTTGTGGTACTCCACATATGTATTTTTATTACTTACTTTGAGAAATTTGTTTAAATAATCTATATAGGTCCCTGCAAATGCCATCTAAAAACAAATTTCTTCTTCGTTTTAAACTGACGTCATTTCCTAGAAAATTGACATTTACTTGTATAGTAATTATTAATTGCAGGGGATATGTAAGCACTCGGCCTCTACCATAATTATTTAGAAAATTCAGAGTTAAATGTAAAACCTCGCTTACGGGGGTTGTAACGTTGTTTGGTAGAGTATGTTTAATTAATCTATAACTATCCCTGATCTCACTCTCTAAAAATGAATTTCCCCCTCGTTTGAAGCCGATTTTTATGGCCCGTCGAAGATTTTTGGTTAAATCCAAATTTTTTTAAACTAAAAGGAATGTTGTCCATTGTGCTGGCCGAAATAATAATTGTGCAAATGGCGGCGATCGCTAAATCGATATAAATAATGAAAGCTTCTCCATAAATTCTCGATAGTTTGAAATTACGTATAAAATGGAAATTGACGTAAAGCTACATGTTTCGACATATCCATGTCCATGTTCAGGCGACTAGAAGAGTAAGTTAATATCAGCAGTAAATTGTAAAGATGGCGGTAAGGGGCCACAACGGATAGGGTATAACGTAGTAAAAATTTCGTAGTAAAAATCATTGGATCTGAAATAAGTAACGTAGAATGGTATAACCACACATCTCAAAACATGCCGGTATTTCTTTGAAAAGCTCAAATCACGCTCTAACGACAGAAAAAATAATATACATGGTGTTTATAATAATAATATATTTTTTTTTAATTTCCGATACCACATGATCGCTGGTCGCTGGGCTAGCAGTATCAATCAAACTCAGAATCGCAAAAAAAACGTAAGAACTGCAACAAAAATTCGGATTCATTTTCAGTAATTTTTTGAAAGGAAACAATTACGGTTTCAGTTCTGAAATAAACGGTTCCGGGTTTTTGGATCCGGTCCAGACCCCTGTCATTGCTGTACGAATTATTGATGAAGTTCATTTTTTGCCTGTTTTTTTGCAAAATAAATAAACTCATAAAGCGGATCAAAAAAAAAATCGCGCAGAGAACTCGGTCATAGGGCCATGAGGCTTGTTACATGTGGTATATAGAGGTCAAATCTACAACGTTTGAACCGAATTGACCTAAGCGTTTGGCAGTTATCGTGTTCGCCGACAGGCGGATACCATCAACTGCCCTATCCAGCTTGCATCCCTTTGCTGCCGCGTTCTCAATGGGCCGGTTGAATTTGCCAGTTGGTCACTGTTAGTCGTGGTAATCTTTCGTTTTGGCGAACTGAACGGCCTCTACTGTTAATACACCAAAACGAATTTTAAAATCATTCACCAGTGAGTAATCTGTAATCTTGGTGAAAGCGTAACGATATCTAATCTTTTTTCTTTGAAAAAGTGGTTTACATTTTCTAGAATATCCAGTTTCCACATGGTCTCGCGGCATTCACACTCATAATATCTAAAAATGAGAACTGATGAGTATTATATAGACAAAATATTCACATATCATGTTATCAGCTGTAGACACTTCACATGCATGTCTGTTTCTCATGCGGTATCTGCGAATACTTAGGTTTCTTATCAAGACAACAAATTCCATGGCTCTTTTTATAACAATATGTAGTTTTATATAACGCTTATATAAGGAAATAACTTCATTGAGTTTTTTTTTATACATTTCTGGCGTTCTGCAGTGTGAATCTCGAAGTTTTCACTTGGCCACCGATGAAATGATTGTTCACATGGTATTTTAACTTATAGCAAGGGAACCAAACAACAATTAAAGGAAATGTGATGGATTTCCGATCTAAAAAACGTTAAATTTTATGCATACCGGATGGAACTAAACCTTGATAAATTACGATAAAATTAATTCAAACCAGGTTCTCTTGAATGAAAATTATTTTTGAAACAAGAAATCTAGTTATAATGTACCATAAACATAGAACAAGGGTTTCGTTCTTCTTATTTTAAAACTTGTACCACCTTGTACTTTAAAGATCTTAAAGCAATTTTATGATCAAATGTAGGTTTATATTTCAACCTAATTATCTTCTGCGGTCGCACAATTATCTGTATCCAATTTCAGCATCGGAGTTAAAAATAATCGATTTGTATTGTTTGCGGTTGAATTTACGTTTAAAGCAAGTTATTGGTAAATAATTTGGCCGGCTAAATTAAGTTGTTGTACACCAGTGTCAAATTAGCGATATTCCGTATGTGTAACGGCTTTGCGGTTGCAATTCCTAAATTCCAAGTGACCGCATTTCAATTTCGGGGAATCCTAGTAATCTTCATATAACCTTGCGCCTATGAATGTATTGGTTCATGTATATATTATATAGGTTTAGCAAGAGAAACTTTACTAGACAATAAATTCCCGATTGTAATAATTGCAGTTGCCTTTAAAGAACACAGGGACATTAGTGACTAGCAATTATTAAAACAGTATCGAGTTTTAACGATTTTCTGTATTCTTATTCTGGTTTCTGATGCGATATGCTTGTTGAACTTCAGACGATCAGTCAGTTACCACGAGAGTCGAGGACTACTGAGTACTGATGTTCATTGGCTAAAGTATTTCAGAAAATTCTGCAGGTTTGAAAGAACGTTTTGGAAATCTGGGTCGGTTGCATTCATGCTCAAGGAAAAGTATTGAAGATTTAACGGAAAAGTTTATGGATTTGAGTCCGGTTCAGCTTTTCTAAAGATTTTAAAGGTTTGAGTCGAGTGCATGTAAAAGCATTCGATAAAAGTCGAGAAAGGGGACTTTAAAAGGTGAAAAACGTTGTTCAAGGCACGGAAAATATGGAAAATGAGTAAGCTGTTCAGAGGCGCTGTTCAGAAACCTCACTCTACTACGATGATCGTTTTTCACTCCGGGTTGTCAAATCGTCTCGGGGTCACCACTTTGGTAATTATACGGAATATTATAACTACCAAACTTAAAAATAAAGGAGGAAGGCAATTTGTTTTGCAGAAATATGCCTCTTCAGCGTTTCCTGTGAGAGTTTCTAGTGTAATAAATGTAAAGTGGAGTGACGAGGGAAATAGCTATCGGATTGATTTAATAAAAAATGAATTGTATATTTTCTTAACGTAAAATTCGAAATTTTATGGGACTGAATGTTAAAAACCAAGATATATATATAACTCATGTTTCTTGTTCCAGTAGGATTTTTTAGTTAGGTTAGTAATATGTATAATTATTATATTTCATTATTATTATTAATTATTTTAGTTATTTATTTAATGACACCCAAAAAAGTTTCCCCATATGTCCTTTATTTCAATAATCTAAAGTAGGCATTGGTGGCGCAAGATGTAGAGAAAGGGAACTTTAAAATGTGAAAAAAATATTAAGAGGGTAGAAGGGTTAGACATTATGTAACATGAGCAGAGAGTTGTTTTAACATACCTATTCTTTGCATTGGCGGCGCAAGAATTAGAGAAAGGGGACTTTTAAAAGCTGGAAAAAATTGTTCAAGGCGCAGAAGCGTTCAAAATTATGGAAAATGGTTGGAGGGTTGCTTGAAACACCTATTCTTGGAATTGGTGGCGCAAAAAGCAAGGAAAACAGGAAAGCATCAAAAACATGCAGTTGGAACCAAAGGTTTATAAAGTTTATCTCGGTCCTAAGGTAAATTCTGCAGGTTCTAAGGCAAATTGTTATGGCCTTTAAAATGATGTGTCACTCGGTAGGGGGGCGCATATTTTAATGTTAAAGTAAGGGTGCTTCCTTCATTTAAATTGACGTGTTTTTGCAATTTTTGTTCTTTTATCGAGATTAATTACAATCGGTGGTTCGTTTTGAAATGGAAATTCTGTATATTATGAATATGACAACTGAATATTTATATTAATCGTTAATATTAACCACAATTGATGAAAATGAAGGTGACAAATGTTATGTTTAAATTCCTCCGTAGATTACAAGTAAATTCCATAACTAACAAATGAAAGCTCTCACGGTTGTTTGACGACGTTATTTTACCGTTATCCGTATTTGAGTTCGATAATCAAACAGTTTATATGTGGCACTTCTAATAACTGTTTGGTAATAATTTTTATAGACCATTATTGTTAGAATTAAATGCAGATGTTGACAATTAGATGCAACAATTTGGAGGTTTATATGCAATTCGCAAAATACGTTAAAATTCTTATCTATTAGTTAATAAACATTTCACAGATTTTATCACACATATACTTCATATACAGTCGGCAATGGGACAATCAAATCGTTTCCTGTGCTTTATGAAATGGCGACAAGTAAACGGCTTAAAAATAGAAATAATTTTCATTACATAACGACTAATCGGGTTCCTAGAAATCGCATAACATTTATATGGCACATCTCTCTATTTCCACATTAATTTTCATTTTGCTGTGACTGATCGTACTTGAAAAACCACAATATCCGCATTGCAAATCATGAAAGCTATGATAACTATGCGAGGTTGTGTCTAGGACTTTGTTAATTTTGCGTTCATCATTATATGACAAATTGTTTCCCTGCAACACTTGTAAAAAGTGCTCTAAAAACTGTAGGTAATAGTCACGCAGCAAAGAAGGTAACTTTATTGCGTGTGGTCATTTTTATACCTGGTATCTCATTTACATGTGACCAATACAGAATACAGTGAAGTCCTTGAGGTACCTTTACACATTTGTTTAAATTACATCTTGCTTAAATTACTCCTTGGGTATCGTGGCACTGTGTCTTCTGAGACAAGCGAGTAAGGCCCAATTCCTTTGTCTACTGTCGATAGATGCCATAATTCACACAAGAAGGATACCAGTACAAATAGTTCGAATCAGATCACAAAACATTTTTTTAGAGGAACTTGTACTCGATGATGTAAAATGCGAAATATTTATAACCCTCGATTTTGCGCTATTTTTGCCTTATCATCACTTTTTGTATTGTCGAATTTTACGCCCTTGTGGTTTTTCGGAATTGATGCACGTCAACTTTTTTTTAGAATTTATGCGAAGATCCTCAGAGATATATTTTACATCTAAAACCTACAAATCATTTTCTTTTAGAACTACCTACTATTGCATTTACCTGTAAGGTATTTAGATATCAATTTTTGGTAAACAATTTCGTTAAATGTCAGAGATTTAACACAGTAGCGGCTAATGATCATCTTCCGTATATTTTAAATTGATATTTCCGGTTGCTTACAGTTATTATAATGTTAAGATTTAATTAATTCAGGTTAAATGTTTACACACGATGCAGTTATTGTACAACTACTGCCAACTGGAACAATGATGTGAAAATGTTACATTACTGACCTACCTAAACATTAAACATTATAGCGTGCCGAGTTTCTCGCTTTTTAAAAGAAATGTAATCTGTGTGATATAATCATGCATGTTGCTTTTATAGGTAAATATAGAAATAGCCAAATAGGGGTTGTCAATCAATTGCTCGAGTTTATTACGAGAACGTATTATTAAGAATGCGACAGGTTATTCTTGAAATCATACCTTTGTCCATCTGTTGGGTCCTTCGAGACTCCTTTTTATCGGTTAATCTTTAATTGGAGAAGTCGGGATTCTGTTTGTTTCTGAAAAAAACAACCGTGCTTTTGTTCTTTTGTTCCCTATTAAATTGACAGACATGAAATTGGAAATGAGTTAAATTTGTAACAAGATGTTGTGTCAGAAATTGTAAGAAAATGTTACCCCGCTGAACCTAGCCCCCCCCCCCCTTCTAATGAATGAATTAAGAGTTGAATCAAATTTGCGACTTATTTAGAAGCATTTCACATCACAAGTATAAAGCTCATTTAAATCACTAGAAATCCAAAATTTATTATGGGGTGGCCGAGTCTGCTTGGATTCAGCCCCCTCACTGATTGGAATGACTTTCTTCAAATTAAATTTTGTACAGGAATTACGAGCTATTTCAGAGCTTTCACTTACAATCGTTTTTAACTTTTGAGCTCCACATGTAAAAGGTCCAATAGAAATAATCGTTGAGGAAGCCAGATATATTCGAACCTAGTCCCGTCTGTGTTTTCCTTTACTTCCATAGAGACTACTTGTAAAATCCCATAAAAGTTATGTTGTTACTATTAAACTTTACAATAAGATGCGAGAACACGTAAGAGCTCTCCCTTACAATGCATTTAAAAATAAGGTTAAAAAAATTGTTAATGAAACATGTTTTTATTCTGTTCAAGAATTTGAAAATTTAGATCCGAAACTGTTTTAGGAACCTTCATTATTGAATAAACATTATTATCTACGAGCTATCTATGAGCGACAAAAATCAAGTTCAAGATTTTGGACTCACGAACTGTTCGGAATTTTCCAATTCTGTTTTTAGTAATAGGTAGACAATGATCAAGAGACTAAATTTTGGTAATTTGGACTTTCTGTCCGTTCGTTTGACGCTCGTTGTCTATATTGGTCTGCAACAGTTTTTTTCAAATTAATTTTGATGCATGAATCACGAGCAATCTTACAAGTAATTCTAATTTTTCAGCTCCACCCTAAAGCAAATATACATACTGCCATGGTCAATGGCAAAACTAAAAAAATCTTTTGACTATAAAATTTTCCCAAGGCACGCCCGGTATCTGGTACTACGAAAAATCTCAATAGGGACTTACAAAATTTTAATTAAGTGTTGATATAATCCTGAGTACGGATAGAAAAATTTGACATGAGAACTCTTATTTAGGCCGTAATTTGGGCTCAATTAAACACAAAGCTAATCATTTACAGATACAACAAAATTTATTCGGCATAAATCAATCAATAAAGCTAAAATAAAAATAGGCACTCAGGGCCAGATTAAAAGAAAATTGTAATTACCTGAAAGTTAATAAATCTTACATAGGTACATGGATAAAAATTGCTTTGGAATAAGTAAAGGAAAATGAGAAGGGGCTACGGCCGAGTCGACCTGGCCTTCCAAAGGATTACCTATATCAATTTTCTCTTTTAAGATTGACTCTATAAATTGCAATGACTTGCCAATGAAAGCTCTTAAATAGCTCGTAATTCCAGTACAAAATTTAATTTAAAGAATGTAATTCCGAACAGTGGGGGGGGGGATGAATCCAACTAGACTCATCCACTCTTCTTAGTGATTTAAAGGAGCTCCAAAATTTTATGCTTGCGATATGAAAAGCTCACCATTTGATAAAACCTTTAAATTGAATCACAATAGTAGGGGGGGAGCGGCTAGGTCCAGCAGGGTTTTATGATAACCCGTTTCGAATAAAAAATAAGGTCTGAGAGTTTGAAATCCAAGTACAAGCAAATTTAAATTTTTCAATTTCCGAATTTCCCGCCACTTGAAAATCGGATTTTGGAACAAATTTTGGAAAACTGTAATATTGAACATGGATATCCGCATGAATTTGAGTACCGACAAATACATTAAATTACAAATCAAAATAGAAACAAGTCTTAAGGGGACGTGAAAGTAAACCGCAATATAAACTATTTTTAGCGCTGGCTCAATCACAGTTTTATGTTTATGATTAGCGTTAAATAAACTGCAGGTGCGTTTTGTTAAGAAATTTTAGCTGCATCGTAGTCAAAGCCCAAAGCACTTACATAGTGCCTATGAACTAGAAATTGTTAATATAAAGTAGCCTCAATAATGTGATACGGCATGTGGGAATTCATAAAAGTCAAGAATTATTACACAATCGTTGGACTGAAGGTAGGACGCACATCCTTCCAATACCAATTTACCCTTAGGTGCCAAGAACGCCTTTAAATTACTATAAAAAATTCGAACCACGAGATAATGAACGAGTTCTAAATAGGCACGCATAAGCGTACGTAAAATCCGGAACTGAAACTACAAAAATTTAAACGATGTTGTGTTCCATATGCATAGGCGGTAAGAAAACGCAGCAAGAGGCCACCACATGTGTATAAATCATGTACGTGATAATGTTCAAATATGGTGGCGTGTTTAGTCTGAAGAATTTAGTTTTTGATAGACCTAAGACAGCTTTAACAGATTATGCGGTTCGGAAAAGCTAAGGCTCTAACTTGGTCTATAGGCGTGGCTCAATAAGCCTAACCGCCACTTCGTACGATGAACTTCCCCAAGTTTGTCTCACTTCGAATTTATTTCTTAAATTAAGCATTTAACTTTTTACTAGCGGTGTTATATGAAACGCCGCTGGCTTATGGTGCTCTTTCGCGTAGGCCGAAACACTTATTCATGGTATTTTTACCATTGGTTACCACCGATGATATAATTTAGACGCGTTTGTATCACAAAAGTCAATAAACGACCAGTCCCGTACTTTTCACCATGTTTTGTAAACATAAAGAAAAAACAGTTCCAGCATCTTTTATAGAAGTAGTGTATTGGGGGTGGTTTATACGTATAAAAGCCACCTTGAACGGGAAACAGTGCATTTCAAAAATGCAAATGGTGGATTGCATTCTAAGTAATCGACAAACGGACGGACGGAGAATTTACCAAAAATAATGAATTTGTTCGTGAAATAACACATCCAATTCATATTTTACATGAAGTGAAGTGAAATACAATACATTTTGTAAAATTTAAGCTTTTACATGTAAAGTAAGTGGAAGTAACGTTCTTTACAGAATTTAATGTAATTTAGGTAATATTCAGAGACGGATTGACCATAAGTACCTTACAGCCTATGGGCCTACGGGTATACATAGTTTAATCAAGTTCAAATTTGGCTTTAGAAAGACACAATGATAAACCTCAATGGATTTATAGAGCTGAAACTACTTTGACAGACTATAGGCCAGCTATATTGAACTCCACAAAAGGAGGCCTCGCATTGCAATAACTGCGGTTTTCCTATATTATACTTTGTTGTTAGTAAGTTAGGGTCATCCCAGCTGGTATAATTCCAAATTTGCAACCCTGGAAAACTTAAATTGTCTGAGGTATAGTCCAAAGCAAAATGTTATTAAATTGAGGTGCTTTTAAAGCTCACAGCTCTACCTGTTTTCCATAGTGCTTAATGCTCCTGCGTCGACAATGCCAAGAAGAGATATGTTACAACCACCCCCTAGCCATTTTCTTTAGATTTTAACGCTTCTGCGCCCTTACCAATTTTTTCCATTCCTTTAAGTCTCCTTTCATCACTTCTTGTGCCACCAATGCCATGAATAGCTATGTTACAACCACCCTCTAGTCATTTTCCTTAGATTTTAACGCTTCTGCGCCCTCAACCAATTTTTCAACATTTCAATGTCCCCCTTTCTTTCGTTTTGCGCCACTAATGCCATGAATGGCTATGTTACAACAACCCTCTAGTCATTTTCCTTAGTTTTTAGCGTTTCTGCGCCCTCAACCATTTTTTTTACACTTGCATCCCCTTTGTTTTCTTTTTTCACCACGAAAGTCATGAATAGGTATGTTTCAACAACCCTCTAGTCATTTTCCTTAGTTCTTAGCGCTTCTGCACCCTCAACAATTTGTTCACCCCTTAAGGTCCATTTCTTCACTTCTTAAGCTACCAATGCCATAAGTAGGTATGTTACAACAACTCGCCTAGTCATTTTCCTTAACGTTTTAACGCTTCTGGGTCCTCAACCACTTTTTCCACACCCCAAAGTCCTCTCTGTCTCCATCTTGCGCAATAAATGCCATGAATAGGTATTTTACAACAACCCGCTGGACCTAGCCCCCCCACCATTGTGAATCAATTTAAGAATGGTATCCAATTTATGAGCTATTTAGGAGCTTTTCATATCGCAAGCTTAAAATTTTAGAGCTCGCTTTAATCACTAGGAATCGAACATTTCTTATGGGGTGGCCGAGTCTACTTGGACTCAGCCGCCCCACTGATCAGAATTACTTTTTTCAAATTAAATTTTCTACTGGAATTACGAGCTATTTAAGAGCTTTAATTTACAAGTAATTTCGATTTTTGAGCGCCACTCTTAAAAGGGCAAATAGATGTAATCGATGGGGCGGCCAGCTCCACTTGGACGTAGCCCCTCCTCTGTTATCTTTTACTTATTACAAATTAATTTTTATGCATGAATTACGAGCTATTTAAGTGCTTTCATTTACAAGCAAATTCGATTTTTGAGCGCCACGCTTAAAAAGGCAAATAGATATAATCGATGGGTCGGCCAGTTCCACTTGTGACTGTGTCACAGCTTCCTAGTGCGTTTAGTACTTGTGTGCATCCAAGGAAAAGTCCTGAATCGACTACATATGAGTCTAATTCTGAAATCAGTGCTTTGTTGTATGTTACTCTAAAGATTTTCCTTTTAGTAAGGTTTTCTGTTAATATAATTGAGCAACTGCCGTCAGGATTGCGTATACCTCGGCTTGGAGCAAGTTTGCTTTTTATAATAATAATAATGGCCTTTATTCACATTCCGTTCAAAAAAAAACAGAATAAACTAAAATAATTTTGTCCTAGATTCTGAACCCCTGTCAATTGCTTCCGTACACTCCACAGCCGGTGCCCTCCGTAGTTTTTCAGCCATTTGTGTAATACACGATTCCATTCAGCTTTACCTTACTAGTATTATCCTGCCTACCATCCGTATCGAGCGGGGATTATCATCTTAAACAGTTTTTTTTTATCACAAACTGTTTTGGTTATCCTCTCAGTTATCCTACCGACGTATTTCATCAAAGATTAAGTGAATGCACCCTTGACGATTCCTCCTCTCCATTAACTCTCAGCCAGTACGTCCGTCTGAATGCCTCTGCCATAATTACCAGGTGTAGTGGCGGTCAGTTCATATAGTCTCCATAGCTACTGCCCGGGACGTTATCATTGTCCGCGTAATTCTAAGGCAAGCTGTACGCTGCAGCTTGATCAGTATCTGTATGTTCTTCTGGCTGAAGGTCTGATTCTACCACACCAGTGACGCATACGTAACGTAATAACTGGTATAATTATTTTAGTGTATATCCAGGGACCTTGTGACGTTGTTTTCGCTATTTTTTCCATTTGTAATTTGAAGTTAGGCGCTTGGCCGAACGTGATGCCCAAGTATTTACCTTCTCTCAGTACCTGTGCTCTACATTACAACGTCCTTTAGGTTTGTCGGCCCTTTTGTACGTGAGAAAAGCTAATGAGGTTTGTTTCTGTTGAATTAACAGACAAGCCCTCATCTTCGATGACTGAACTGTCTCCTCAAATCCCCTACGTACTACAATCACTATATCATCGGTAAAGGCAACACTGTGGTGTAGCCTGCATCATTTATTCTCCAGCATTTTGGCTTTCGATCCTTTTGGGGATCTTCTCAGGTTCCACTTGAGGATCGAGGCGTGTGCCCTTACGGTCTTCGTTTCGAAGAATCAAAATCTCGCCCCCCCCCCCACCTGGAGCTGCCCTCGCTAGCTCTGACCTCAAGCAGTTCACCGATACCATGGATTGCGCATGTGATCAGCAGCGCTCTCCCTTGTGGCGACATTCCGTAAATTGGGGAAAAGCGTCGACTATGTCAAGGATCCAGGCTTTGATTCGCCATATGTCCTCTTACCGAGAGCCTCATTTACTAGCTTCCGGTGCGCCGCTCCGGAGAGTTTTTTAGGCTCTTTAATATCGGTGCTCTCGGAGTAGTTTGTTGTGTTTTCTGTTTTTTCTTGGGCCATAAGAGTGCCACGAGTATGGGGGAAAGAAATGTCCACACGCGTCGAGCCCCCTGCACACGAGGCGACTTAATACTACGATGTGGCGCCCGGTGCTCCGAAGTTGGAGCCAGTAGTTGCTGATCATCTATTGAGCCACGCATCTACTTCGGCCCTCTAGGTTACGATACAAAAAGAAACGCTTCTGGATTCCGTAATAGATCAAAAGAAGAGATAAATTAGTCCGATTATAGCTACTGATGAGAAAACATTCAAGACTACCCCAAGTTTTCACTTTTTAGTTTTTACACAAACAAATGCACACAAAACTCACAGAGAGTACGTGCTGATGCAACTAACCGGTAGCTTAGAGGTAAGGCTACTGTGAAATGGACCTGGCCGCCCTCAACGATTGAATATTTGACATATTGAGGGTGGAGGTCCAAAATTAGACTTACTTATTAAATGAAAACTTTTCAACAGCTCGTAATTCATGGACCTAGATTAATTTGTAATAAATAAAGAAAAGCAAATCAGGGGTACGCCAGAATAGACCTGGCCGCTCCCAGAATGACATCTATTTGCTCTTTTTAAGAGTGACGCTCTTAAATTGCAATTACTGGCCGCCCCATCGATTATATATATTTGCTCTTAGGGGTGGCGCTCAAAAATCGAATTTGCTTGTAAATGAAAGCTCTTAAATAGCTCGTAATTCATGCATAAAAATTAATTTGAAATAAGTAAACGATAACAGAGGAGGGGCTACGTCCAAGTAGAGCTGGCCGCCCCATAGATTATATCTATTTGCTCTTTTAAGGGTGGCGCTCAAAAATCGAAATTACTTGTAAATGAAAGCTCTTAAATAGCTCGTAATTCCAGTACAAAATTTAATTTGAAAAAACTAATTCTAATCAGTGGGGTGGCTGAGTCCAAGTAGACTCGGCCACCCCATAAGAAATGTTCGATTCCTAGTGATTAAAGCGAGCTCTAAAATTTTAAGCTTGCGATATGAAAAGCTCCTAAATAGCTCATAAATTGGATACAATTCTTAAATTGATTCACAATGGTGGGGGGGCTAGGTCCAGCGGGGTTTTTACAACAACCCTCTCGTCATTCTCCTTAGTTTTTAACGCTTCTGCGCCCTTAACCATTCATTCCACACCCCAAAGTCCCTTCTGTTTCCTTTTTGCGCAACCAATGCCATGAATACGTATTTTACAACAACCCTCTAGTTATTTTACTTAGTTTTTAACGCCTCTGTGCCCTCAACCATTTTTTCCACCCCCGAAAGTCCCCTTGTTTTCTTGTTGTGCAACAAATGCCATGAATTGGTATTTTACAACAATCCTCTGGTAATTTTCCTTAGTTTTTAACGCTTCTGCGCCCTTAACCATTCATTCCTCACCCCAAAGTCCCTTCTATTTTCTTTTTGCGCAACCAATGCCATGAATACGGATTTTACAACAACCCTCTAGTTATTTTCCTTAGTTTTAAACGCTTCTGCGCCCTCAACCATTTTTTCCACCCCCGAAAGTCCCCTTGTGCCATGAATAGGTATGTTACAACAACCCTCTAGTCTTTTTCCTTAGTTTTAAACGCTTCTGCGCCCTCAACTATTTTTTCCACCCCCGAAAGTCCCCTTGTTTTCTTCTTGTACAACCAATGCCATGAATAGATATGTTAACAACAACCCTCTAGTCATTTTCCTTAGTTTTAAACGCTTCCGCGCCCTTAACTATTTTTGACACACCCCAAAGTCCCCATTAATTGTCCTTCTTGCGCAACAAATGCCATGAATCGGTATTTTACAACAACCCTCTAGTCATTTTCTTTAGTTTTTAACACTTCTGCGCCCTTATCAATTTTTTCCACTCCTTAAAGTCCTCTTTCGTTACTTCTTGTTCCACCAATGCCAAGAATAGGTATGTTACAACAACCCTCTGCCCATTTCTCATTATGTTTAACACTTCTGCGCTGTTAACAATAATAGGAATGTTACAACAATAATCTACTCATTTTCCATAAGGGTTAACACTTCTGCTCAACCACTTTTTCCATACCTTAAGCCCCCTTTCGTTACTTATTGTGGTCAAGAATAGGTATATGCTACAGCAACCCTCGGTTACATGACGTTATTAAGCCGCCCAGGGTACTTTAATTAAGCGTTTTCAAAAGCCCTAGATTTTCCACAATCTTAATACAAAATTCACATAATTTCGTCGAAATGTGAGGTTACGTTACTTGTATTTCATGATTACTTTAAGGTTGATCAATTTCTTAAGAGGTTATATTATTTTGCAGGATTTAATAAACGTTAAAAAATGATGTATACATTGTTAATAATAGCAGTAAGTACTTCTCAACATGTTTTACATACAATATTTTAGATTCATGTGAACATTATCCCGATCCCAGTCACCGGGTGGTATAGAAAAGGCGTTTGAAGTTAATGGGCGCTCGCTAACAAAGAGGCGGTCTATGGAAGAGTCCCTTTCGAATGACGAGGCGATCGATGCTAATCACCGGCTAATACAAAAAAAGGCGTTTGAAGTTAATCGGAGGGCGCTAACAAAGAGCGGTCTATGGAAGATGCGAGTGATGTGCAAATATGATTAAATACTTCTACTTTAAATGTAAAATTTACCATTTCAAAAAGTTTTTTAAAACAGGGAAATTCGTATTTATACAAATGTAGCATTAAATTTGCACATTCATCAAATCATAAAAATTGTTTACCGCTTTCGCATTGCGAATTTGGAGGAACAAACAGCAACAAGGAATTTAGGAGATAATGTTTAACAATTTGTGGGGCGGGGGGGGGGGGCTATGGATAACCCCAAACAGCGGTCCTTGTTCAGGTTCATTCAACATGAGTTGATCAAATACTGAATATACATATGCAATGTAATAATTAATAAAGCAATCCCTTGTAATCTCTTTTTAATTATCATAAAATTTTCTTTGTAAGAACTGATAGGTATACTGGTATAGGCTCTTTCTTGAAGCAAAGGTGTTAATTAAAACACCATTAATTACGAAAATGAGCAATTCTTTTTGCTATGACTTACGCTTGCTCTCATTATTCAATTGGAATCACCCTCTAGGAATATTATTAGATTACTTTACACATAATGCGTCTGTAAATTATGAAACGAGTTACATGAGCAATTTATGTAAGTAAACGTGCATGCGTTATTTTCTTAAATTACACAGATGAGTACGAAAGCATCCCTGAATTAGAAGTTTCCGAGATGACAAACAACCGTATAATTGTCAATAATAATTACATCCTTTTTCAGATGCCGTCCATCCACTGAGGCAGAAAAACGTTTGTATTATACACATACAAGGAGAATTGGCAGAGTCTTCCCGCCTTTTTCATCGAATTGGAGGGAAATGCAATTAATATTGCTTTATGCAATCTTCATACATATCTAAGTAATTTAATTCTATTAACATATGCGAAGATACTTAACTATTAGTTGTATAAACGACGGTTATAGCTTATCGAGACATTTTTAAACGAGCTGGGTAGCCTTAGGGAATGCAATCCCGCAGCAAAATCTCAATCCCGGTATTTGCGGAATTGTTAGATGTTAATCCCGCGGGATCCCGGTATTTGCTGGATCTCGCAAAACTTAAAAAAAATTGGCAAATAAGGAATTCTGTGCGGTTAACTTCTGTATTAAAATAAATCGCTAATTATCACAATATTTAACAAAAAAGTACCTTCGGCCTAACTTAGAACTCAAAAAAACCTTACCTGTAAAGCACAAAAGTCTTCTAAAGTGCCTCAAAAATCATAGTACATTTTTAACGAAAAAAGTTTAACAATTATTTAAAAAATAATTCGCCGTTATCAGTTTCATCAACAAAGTAAACAGAGTCGTCCCCTTGGTCGACAAATTCCTCAGTCCCGCAAATCCCGCGGGATCCCGCTCCATTTATGTGCGGGATTAATCTCGCAAAAATGCTGCGGGATCCCGGTATTGCATTCCCTAGTTTCTAGTCTATAACTTTTTATTGAGAAGTCTGATCGAAAATGTACGAATTGTTTTGGATTCTGCGCACCAAAATTAATAAGAAAAAGTGTTTTCCCGAGAAATTTTGGTGCAGTCGATTTTTGGTAAAAAAGGAAGGTTATACACTGCCTTTTTTTGAGCCCCGAAAAAAAATTGTCTCAGATCGACCCGGAAAAAAAATTTTCTTATAGAATGTGGCCTGTAGAATCCATAATTTCAAACAGTTCCAAGATTGGGCTACTAGTTCAAAAGTTACAGCCCTTTGAATTTTCTTTCGAAATTGGTTTCTAGTCTATAACTTTTGATTGAGAAGTCTGATCGAAAAAGTACGAATTGTTTTGGATTCTACGCACCAAAATTAATAAGAAAAAGTGTTTTCCCGAGAAATTTTGGTGCAGTCGATTTTTGGTAAAAAAGGATGGTTATACACTGCCTTTTTTTTAAGGCGCTCAAAAAAAATTGTCTCAGATCAGCCCGGAAAAAATTTTTCTCGAATACAAAAGATTGAGGGAGACGAATACTTGGTGACGATGACGTGACCAACAATTGTCTTTTTATAAACAACAAAGCTTTTCTGATTTTCTATCAGAACTAGTTTTCTTTCAAATTTCCAAAATAATGATTTACTTGTTTTTCCACCCGAAAAGTTTCGGTAACTTGGGTATTCAGAGAGATTTATTTGGACATTATTTTGGAGAAGAATAGAGCCAGAGGGACGGAGGCACTAAGCGCCGAACGCTTTTCCGTTTTGGTAAAAAATCACGAAAATTGCATAAGAAGCGGAATGAAATATCAATTTAAAAACTATTGCCCTCCTAATTTGAGAGCAATTAGTACGGAATTTGTTTAACATTAGCAGTATTTTTAAACGGAATGACTAAAATAAATCTATTAATAGATCTATTGGGTTCAGTCATTCACACTTGTTGTTGACACATTTCATATATTACGTATTTACATTACAGCTATATTATTCGTGGTTCAATCGTGTTTAAGTCCAAAATTAACACCTAATTAACAGTAGATCATAAAATTCGCGAAAAATGTTTGCAAGTCACCCAAAAACGTTAACCCGTTAGTGTTACCGATACTAATTCCGCAGTTTGCTTTTCTAATTATTATGACAATATAGTCGAGGATTTGCAAGACCTTTTTTATTATCCGATCACCTGTTCCATGTTGATTATTTTGCCTCTTAGTGGTTAAATAGTTAAAGCTTCCTCGAAATACCGCACTAAATAATAAGGGCAACAATTAGTATGCGAAATACGAAATATTTCGTTTCTTTACTTCTGCTTCGATCAAATTTTCTTATGGCGTTCACCAATGCTTCAGCCATTTAAAGGCAATGGTGGAAAAATGACTATGAGCACGACCATGACCAGGGCCACGACCATAACCACAACCACGACCACGACCAAGACTACGACCACGACGCTAAATTTTGAATGACTTCAATGTGTACAGTTTCCACGACTGGTCCAGAACGATGGGGTTTTTCAGAGCTCTCAATTATATAAAAGTTCACTGTCGTAGCAAGAGCCTGTCCTCGATAATGATAATGGGGAATCTCATTAATCCTTTCAGTCACTTCCCATCCCATGACAGCTCAAATCGAAGACAGTTTAAGGAAACATATGTAACAATTATAAAATAAAGTCATTGAATACTATGCATTTACTCATTGATACACGTGTTTCATTGAAAAAGTGTAAGTAAATACCTATCCCCAATAAAAAATGATAAATAAAACGCAAACGTGCCAAGGAATTCTAATCATTCGGAACAGAATGTCAACGGTCGCCCTTGAAATCAGCTGATATCGTAAATAAGGCTAATGTGGGAAATTAGAGATAAGATTATGAATGTCTCCCTCTTCCTTAGTCGCCAAGCGGCTAAGGGATTAATTTATTCATTTGCGGGAATTAGAGAATGTCGATGAATGGAGTCTTTTAAAGATAAGTAGTAACACTTGAACTTGGAAGTTGAAAGAATGTTTTCAGTTACCAGTAGCTTTCGGCATTTCCTACTTAGGTATTTACTAACAAGTAAAGGCCAGGTTGGTGTTTTGTATTGTGAACTAAAACTAATAGAAATAGGCCGGCTATACACGTCAGTTTTAAAGGAACAAGTTCCTAGAAGTCTTTTTGGTATGTTTGAATACAAATACGAGCGATTAAAACCGACCATCGTGAGGCTTTTGTGATCACATAGCGGGCTTTATGCCAGTCTAGGAACAGGTTACCAAGATCCCGCGCTTTTTACTCTTCATTGTGTGCTCTATATTTTATAACGTTTTATCCTCAGGTGCGCGCGTAAATGCCATCTTCGCTTTCGATCACGGATACGATTACGCCAGAAGATTTCATCGTATGGTGTTATAACGTTACATATACGCGAAAATTTCCGGGGGTGAAACTTTGTAGCTATAGGGATTTAGAAAATACAATAAATAACAGAAATTTCCCAAAGTATCGCTATGTGGGTGGTATTTAGGTAGGTACACAATTCTGCCAAAGTAAGTTAAGCTCGATCGATCCTGACACGCAGAAACCGTATTTGTACATTTTCCGATAGAAGCGACATTTTAAAATTGTTTTTTTAAATTGTTGTCACCCGGTTTTCACCGACAAGAGAAAATAATTAGCCCCACATTAAAGAATCGAAAAATTCGTTCTCGTTTTATGCTAATTTTTGCGCCTACTTCCATGTTTTGTGGTACTACATTTTTAATCATTTTCATCATCATTTTTAATGTTAAAAAGTGTGCAACCAACCCTCTAAAAAGCCTTTCTTTTTTCAAATTTTGTAATTTTTAAGGAAATTTCTTTTGTCTGTATAGCATTATAGGTACAATTGTCGGGGTAACTTTTGGTTTAAAACAAAAAGTTTTGTTTCTTCGATAGATTATGTTAAAAGGACAAGCAAAGTCATTTATAGGAAAATTCACTCTTACCTACACTGCAAAATACAATTGCAGGGGTTGTATCTTTTGTTGTACTACAAAAATTGTTGTTTCTTCGATACATAATGTTTAAAGAATCTACAAGCAACCCTCTAACGGGTACATAAGGATAAAATGCCTTCCCTTCTTAAAATTTCAAATTCGTGAGTCGTTGTCCATCAAAAATTATTGTTTCCCTTCCCTTTTTGAAATTTCCCTCTTAGCTGCATGGCAATATATAGAATTGTGGGGGTTGCAACTTTTATGATACCACAAAAAATTTTTATTCTTTGATAGATTAAGTTTAAAAAATCTACCAGCGATTCTCCAGTTGTAACATAAAAACAAAAGCCTTTCCGTTCTTCTGTTGTTCGACAAAAATATTTCTTTGATAATGTTTAAAGGAACTATAAATAACTCTCTAATCGGGCTGGAAGCACTTGAACTACTTGCAAAAGTAAAACAATCATTCTATGATAATAATGCTGGGTGTTTGAGCCTTGGTGTGTATTTTGGTTTGGGTGGAAATAGTGAATTTGTTGGGATGGAGTATGGAGAGTATGTATTGCCTATTGCATTGATTATAGGCTGTGGACCGGGATGTCGGAGAAGCTGGTACTTGCGTGCTAAAATTTGTCGCCTTTTGAGCTTGTTGGATACACCTGGTCCATTTGATATTTCATTTGAGACACCCGGTATAGATAAGTTATTAATCGTGAAACGAATTTAAAATTTTACTAACCGTCTAATCGTTGAATTAAAACATGGGAACTTGAGTGGAATTTGATACGAACGTGGCGGTAACTGTGGGAAGAGGGTCAGAGGAAGATAAAAGAAGCTTAAGTAGAAATTCAGCAACGCTTGAGTGGAAGACGAAGGTACTTGACGTAAACTTGAATGGAACATATAAAGAACTTGAGAATAATTTGAATGAAACTTGGGAGAAGCTTGATAGGTGTATTTCGATTTATCACGAAGACACGAGTGCGTTCGAGGATTACCTACCCTACGCGAATTCAGTTCTTCAACTTCCCCAAAATATCTGCCCACACTGATCTGCAGATCATGAGCTTCGTTGGGGTCAAACAAACCGTCTCAGGAACTAAAAATTTCGCAATGTTAGTTGCATTGTTTGTACACAATTTATTTCATTTTGGCCACTATGTAAAATAGGGAGGAAAAGCATTATTAGTTTAAAGAATTTTCCTTTGTTACAATTTCGCATGATAAAAACCTAGTTAGTCGTACTCGAACTTGACTTATAAAATCTAATGACCATAATTATCACAGATTAATTTTATTAGATGGAGTAGCGGATGTTACTGTGACATCAATATGACCTATTTTAGGTTGTGGACGAACATATTGGGACAGTGATTACATGCGGACGATGAACTTGAGATCTAATATTTTAAATATTAATCCTTCTTGTGTATTTTCATTACAGCTCCGAATTAAGTACTTAATTTGTTCTCATTTATCCAGTAATTTCACCATTAAAAATTCATTGCACTAAAACCATCTAATCGCGTATGTTGTTAATTGTTACTAGTACGAACGAAATAAACAAAAAAACAAACTTTCAGTAATAAAATTTTTCATGAAAAGAGAAATAGGGGATTATAAATCATGACTGATTGCCTAAGCGGCACATTGATTAAAAGCGCAATTACGCAATACATTTTCACAACGGTCTCTTAAATTAAACTTGCATTTCAGTGGGCGTGCCAAAACATACATTAGCACTTTTTCTGACTATAATTTTGATACAAAATATTGCTTTGTTGCTGTATTAAGTGACATGTTAATCATGTCGCAAACAAACAGACGCTGCTAAAACTGACTTTCAGCTTGTTTAAGTTGATGTTTCAAATTTACGCCATCTAATCGAATATTAAGAGCCATTTGAAAAATGTAGAACTCACAGATGAGTTGGTTTTAAGGCTTCATGTTTCATGCCCATGTAGTCTTTAAGTTACATCCATGTACCTTCTGTCACTAACTTATGGTTAACGAAAATTTATAAATGGAGAAATTTAATACTCGATATAGGTTACTCGGTAGGATTAAAATTGGTGAATTAGGTAGTATTTTTGATGTTTCTCAACGTGACACTCGTATTAATAGGTAATTAGCTCCAGTCTGGACCATATTGTGGCGTATGTCAATTATAAAATTTTGCACTTCTCTCATAATTATAAATTCCGATAATTAAGTAATAAAAAATGAATTATAGAAAAACTCACGCAGCCATTACGTCACCTTTTTCTAGACCTCTGAAAAGATCGTCAATAGTTCTAAAGTCAATAAATTAGTTCCTCGAAAAATCAAAGCAAACACCTCATCATATCATATGTCCTAGAATAAAAACGCTCAATTTGACTACAGATAGGGTACTGAATATATATTTTACAGTAAAAAACCGAGGTAAATATCTTATAATGAATAGTTGCAGAACTTGTGAAGGGCAATACGGAACTCCAAATCCCACCAAAAAATGTTTAAATATTGTAAACCGTTTTTATATTGTAACGTAAATTTGATAATGTCGTTTATTTATTTACAAATGATTAACAATAAATTTATAACAGTCTTAAAATAAGGAATAGTAATTTTACTCGGTCATGCCAAAAATATCCAAGGATCGCTCACTTACTGGCAGATATAATAAGGCTGCAGTAATCTTCCTTGATCTAAGAAAAGCTTTCGATAACCCTTGACAGTATATTGTACTTCAATTTTGGAACTAATTTCCAACAATCAGCACGGAATATCAATAGACTCTGCTGCAACCTAAATAATTGCAATTGCCAACTTATAAATATGGTACAATTAGGGAATGCAATACCGGGATTGCGGGATCCCGAAATACAGGGATCCCGCAGCATTTTTGCGAGATTAATCCCGCACATAAATGGAGCGGGATCCCGCGGGATTTGCGGGACTGAGGAATTTGTTGACCAAGGGGACGACTCTGTTTACTTTGTTAATGAAACTGATAACGGCGAATTAATTTTTAAATAATTGTTAAACTTTTTTCGTTAAAAATGTACTATGATTTTTGAGGCACTTTAGAAGACTTTTTGTGCTCTACAGGTAAGGTTTTTTTGAGTTCTAAGTTAGGCCGAAGGTACTTTTTTGTTAAATATTGTGATAATTAGCGATTTATTTTAAGTCAGAAGTTAACCGCACAGAATTGCTTATTTGCCAATTTATTTACCGGGATCTCGCGGAATTAACATCTAACAATCCCGCAAATACCGGGATTGAGATTTTGCTGCGGGATTGCATTCCCTACTAGAAACCATTCGAAAGAAAATTCAAAGGGCTGTAACTTTTGAACTAGTGGCCCAATGTTGGATCTGTTTGAAATTATGGATTCTATAGGCCACATTCTATAAGAAAAATTTTTTTCCGGGTCGATCTGAGACAATTTTTTTTGAGAGCCTCAAAAAAGGCATTGTATAACCTTCCTTTTTTACCAAAAATAGACTGCACCAAAATTTCTTGGGAAAACACTTTTTCTTATTAATTTTGGTGCGTAGAATCCAAAACAATTCGTACTTTTTCGATCAGACTTCTTAATCAAAAGTTATAGACAAGAAACCAATTTCGAAAGAAAATTCAAAGGGCTGTAACTTATGAACTAGTAGCCCAATCTTGGAACTGTTTGAAATTATGGATTCTACAGGCCACATTCTATAAGAAAAATTTTTTTCCGGGTCGGTTTGAGACATAATTGCTTATTTGCCAATTTATTTAAAGTTTTGCGAGATCCCGCAAATTCCGGGATCCCGCGGGATTAACATCTAACCATCCCACAAATACCGGGATTGAGATTTTGCTGCGGGATTGCTTTCCCTAGGTACAATGCAATCATACCTAGGAATAGGTATTCAAAGCTAAATTGGAAGGAGCACGTAAATAAATTAAAACCAAAATTACACGAAGTGAACAGAAAAATGTTTTTTCTTAAGAACACCATCACTCCTGATGCTCTTAAAATTATTGTATAAAGCACTCATACACTCTCATTTAAGCAATGGAATAGAGTTCTGGGGCAGTGCCTCAAAACACGTCCTCCTTCCAATCACCAAAATACAAAAATCATGTATAAATTGAATTAAATTTCTTTTCTTTTTCTTTTCTTTCTCTTTTATATCTCGGACCGAAGATGGTAAACATCTTTAAATTGCTTAATCTATAACAGTAAATACAATTTATGACCCTCAATTTATAACATAACAAGAACGCATCGATGTAGGAATTGAACTCGAACCACCATCGATTTGCTTATAAAGCAAACAACATTCTAAATGTTCTGGAGAAACAATGTTCTGGAGTGTTCAAAGACGCTTCAGAATGTTCTAGAATGTAGAAAATTGTGCGACAAAATGAATTAAATATCGCTATGTATTAGCGCATTTTAAAAAAATACGATATTATATTCGTTATGGTTGGCTGCCTGGCTGGCTGACTATGCGTCTCATATCTCAGCAATTACAATAGCTAGAGACTTCTAATTTTCACTAAAAGCTTTCTGCTATAGTGTAGATGTGCAGGCTCTAGTCTATTTTGAGTTATAGATTACTCGAGAGATCGATAATTTTAAACTTTGCTAATAAAACACTTGATCTGTAGGTATTACCAAAAATGCGCTTTAATCATGTGTATGCATGTTTTGTAACTGAGAGACCAATTTGCTTGTGAAGCATTTGAATTCTAAATAGAGTTAATGATTGGAAGGTTTATTGACTGGGTTTTGTGAACTAAACATTTTCTTGGGGCGAATTAAATTTCTGGATGGTTCCAAAACTTTTCGTAATGAAGTTCCGTGGTAAATCTTATACTAAAAGAATATTTGAAAGTTTCTTTAATGAGGTTTAGGCTGACAACTTATTATAAGAAAGGAAGATCGGCAATTTTGACTGCGTAATTTTCCTACCACCAATTCCTCATTTTCCAGGCCTACAACGCAAACCCAAATGCACTTTAAATTGTTTAATTCAAATCATTTTATACGATTTGCAATTTTCATTTGCGTCCTTCTCGTAGATCGGTGGCATCGAACACTGGTGCTGGTTATTTGAGATTTGGAGATTCACTACTGAAACTTCAGTAGGTACACTTATGCTGTTGATGCAAATCACAATTCCCACAAATATGTAATGGTTCTATTACAATAATCCAGATAATTAATCTTTGGGTCACATTTATTAAATAAGCGTAACATGCGAAGTTGGGGCAAAGTATAATAAATTTAGCTAAAGGTTAAACGTGTCCGATTTACCTTTCAAATCTTTAAGAAGTCCTTTGTACCTTTTTAAGCAAGGCATTAAGAAATCTTTTGAAATACACTTGACTACCGCCTCTACCGCGATGTGAATGCATTCTCACCTGCTTTGAGAAATATTTGTACTGCTACATTAATAAAGACTCGGCTATTTACCGTACAGGTTTTGTGACAGGTGAAATCATATATCCGCGTACTAGAATTGTTACTAAAACACGGAATAAGTTGCGTCCATTTTATTATGAGAAGGAAGCCTTAGTACGACACCACACCCAAGGGTATTGTTTTTGTAGTACCTGTAAAGGAAAAGGTATTGTAAGGGCTTCTTCACGGATATGGACGTCATGGTTCACGAACCCTTTCAATCAATGCCACTTCTTTGTCTTTCTATACGGTTGTACTTTCATCTAACCGTCCTGTCGTGAAAATGGTGACCACTATATTCGATTTGGCCATTGAATAATAATTTTTCATTCGATGATTTGGCGTAATTATCTTAAAATCGTACTACAACGAATTACAGACACTTATTTGATTGCGAGTGTCATAATGTACAGATCAGTGGTTTCGCAAAAGCCGTAAATTCAAATTTAAATTTCATAAGTCTAGTGAAGATATTATATAATAACAAAATATTTTAGAATAATACCGAAAATCAAAAACAGGGTTGAAGAGTGTGTAAAAAAAGCAATACTACTGCTGAAGAAAAGGAAAATAGAAAAAGACAGGCAGTTGACAGATGTGAAACAAACGAGCAAGCTAATTGTCAATTAAACCTAAATAAATGTTTGTGCAATATAATAATGTATTTGAATTTTGTGTAGTATTCTTTTCTTATTAGTAGTTAACAATAATTTATATTTGTTAAAAACTGGAACCGCACCGAAAATTACTGAAGCCATAGAACCGGAACCGAAACCCTCAAAACCTCTACTTAAGTAGTGCGAAACCGAAACCTATATTTCATATGGGTTCCAACCTCTGGCCTGGCTAGAGTCATAATATTTTGTGCAATAGGTAAAGGTGTACTAGAGTTTGGTCGGTATCTCTCTACGTCCTCTAAGTATCAAAACTTGTTACACATAAAAAATCACCCTGTATAAGGCGGTTCGTTTGTGAATTAATTATTTCATCCATTACAGTACAGCTCATTTCGATTTCTCGTCTCTCTTATTACGGTGTAACGTAACACCTTATCTCACCAGAGACTCATCAAATCATAATGAAGATATAATCACTCACCTTTCTTAAGGTAAAGTTCGAGATGTAATAACGAGGTACGGCCCTTGAAGTCCTCCAGGTTGGGATTTACCTACACAAAGATAAGAGAAATAAAAATACTTCTTATATTTTGCACTACGAACAAAAACAATTTTGACCATTTGTGCCAAAACACCTCCAGCCTTTGCGCCTTACGTATTATGCAAAACAAATAAAAACCGAGCAGCTTCGTTTAGGCAACGGAAATTTAAAGTTGTTGTAAAACGATTTAAAAATGATCAAAATCGCCAAAGAAATAAGTTCTTTTTGGCTATTCCTCGCAGTTTTTGAACGCGGCCGTCACAATTACGTGCTTGAAAAGATGAGTAACTCAAAATTACAAAAATTTAATGGAATTATTTAGTTATCAGTAAAACATGGTCACACTGAAGGAATTGTTTTCAACGCCTGATTTAATGACTAATGCCTTATCTTCAAACACACGTTGCCAATTAAATTCAAAGTTTTTGAACGAAAGGAAGAAGAAAGTATAGAACCAAGGTACTTTACGAATGCCTAATTTTTAGACGGTTTTTAGAAGGTTGCATTCAAAATACCGTTTCTGGTGATTCTTTTGCAAAAAAAACTCTTTTACCCTATCAAAAGGAGCTTGCAGTCGCGTTGATTTTGGAAAATGTTGACTATTTTCGACCGAAAAGACTTTCTGGGAACGTTGTCCTTTTCGTTAATTGCATGCCTTGAATAAAAAGTGAAAACTTACTCTTTTATTAAATCAGCCTCGTCTGGGAAGAAAAACGATTAACCACAGGAGACACGAAACGCGTTTTCATTCCCGTTCGGGCGGTTAGCGGTTACTGACGAATGAAAAGTAAAAATTTTCAAATAAATGACTACGATTTTGTATCTAGAACCATCAAGTTTCTTTACAATTACATTTTTGCCGTGACATCGATCCAAAATTTTCATATTTACAGTTGAGGAGACGCGCAAGTTCTTCCAAATATTTTTTAACCGATGACTAAAATGCGCATTGGCATCATTTCAAACTCATCAGGTTTACGGACTCAAAATTGAAAACTTTCCACTTGACGTTGGAATTTTGAAAAATCGAAAGGTATTTGTTTTAAGGATTGTACTTAACTTTTGATAATGAGCACTTCAGGAACATTTTTAGTTAATTAAACGCAAATTTTCTAAGCCTAATTGAAGCTCGAAGCTTTCGCAATTACTAAGAGTCTCAAGATTGAGGGTGGTTCGTGTGAAGTGGGAGTTACGCCTGAATTTTCAAAAATCAAACGTAACTGTTGAGTCTAAAGATTTAGATTTGAAAACTTGGTTGAGACTTCAGATTTCTAGAATTACCTTCAACACTTAGAGCCTCAAAATTATTTTCTGTCTGAAGTTCGAAATATGACCGAGCACTCAACATTTCAAGTGTGGAAATCCGGCACTTTAGGACGGATAAATTATATCCGAAAATAAGTGTACAATTATCCCCATAGAGGCCTTTGAATCATTTATAGAGCTTTTTGGTTTTTTTCCAAGGCTATCCAGCCTATAGATATATCTGTAAAGGATCTACAAAGCTTTGCAAAGGTATAAGGTACCAAGAATCTCTGAAACCTGACAAAGCGCTCTGGAAGGATCCGAAAAAAGGTTTGACATTGGCTTGTCTAACGATAGAATTTTTTGGAAAGACGTAAAAGCTTCTGGAGAGCTTTCGATTGCCCCAGGAAAATTCAGAATGCTCTACATGCTTTTCAGCCACTAAGTAAAGAGGGAAAAGTCGTTTAGAAAACTTTCAAAAACTGCTTTTTAGATTTTTTTAAGGTGCATTTCAGGAATTCCTTGCGTCACATCCGCCTTCGTTCTTTATCGCCGATGAGTAATCTGTCATGGCTCCTCAATGTCTCTCGGGATTTCTGGAATATTCCCTACAGTAGTTTTAATTAAATTACATGCGAATTATATGCTACTAATAGTGCCTCTAAATGAATTAATATGTAAGTACTTTCTTTATATTAAATATAATTAGACCGATCCGCAACAGGGGGTAGTATTATCTCGGAACTGTTTAACAAAGCGACTCGCACACCTTGACGATTAGACAGCAGCCCTGGGGGAAGTTGGTACATACATATGTCACTTCAAATACACTTTTCATACTCATCAAACGGTTTTATCTTTAAAACTAGAACTTTTACTAGCTGGTCTATAGTTAATTTGGAATGTATCGTGTAGTAATAGTAGTCATTTATCACAGGTATCAATGATCGTGATTACAGTATATATCAAAGTACCGTGACGTATAAAACCTGCACCTTTCGTGATTATTTAAGTCTTTTTTTTCTACAATTTCTGCATTTATCATCTTCTCTGTACTAGAGCATGCGCTATAAATTGTAAACTCGAAGACGTGTGTTGTTTATTTGAAAGCTCCCAGCTTCTCCCCCGTTTTCGAATGTCTGCAGAGCAAAGGTAAACATTATGTTGTTCTTTAAATAATTAGACTAGGTCGTTCTTTCTATCATCTATCAAATTTTACCCTTGTTATTATTTCTATAAGTATTTGAGGGAGCGTGCTCTCTAAACCAGCAGGTAAGACCCACTAATTATACATTAAATCTTAGCCGGCTATGAAATCGAGATTAATGCGGCAATTATTCACTTCTATTCGTTTATAATTTAAACCTCTTCTGGAACTGAAGATTTCGATAAAAATGTTGGAGGCGGGCATCTCCTCGAATCCAAGTTTTCGACCTCTATGGTTGAACGAGAACGCAATAAAACAGCGTCTCAGATGTGGCCAACTTCTTCGAATAATAAAAAAATTAATTAGTATATTTATAGTAATTTCTAAAGTGTCTCAAACGCTACCCACTTTTTTGATGTTTAAACTACGAAAGTAATCATCATTAACCGAACAAAAAAAAAAAATTAATATTGAGAATTGCACTTGAAATGTTGTTCATACTGGTACTTTCAGAAACATAATATCAAATTTCGTGGAGATCATAATTTTTCCGCGCCCCGTTTAGGTATTCGACATCTTGGGGTAGGAATTTTGCAACATTTTTGCCAAATTAGAATCGTGGCTTCCAACTTTATATGCAGCAAGGTTTTCTTACGCGATAGCGGTGCAGTTAAACTGACTTCGGCACGGGATTGGGTGCTTTTAATGCAACAAAGTTGAAAAATAAAAAGGTTTTTTCGAAATTGGGTTTTCTTTCACATTCATAGGCTCTCCGACATGCTCTCATAGGAATGGTAATCATTGCGAATGAGTTTGAATTGTAATATTTGGAGTTAATAATCAATTTGACTACAAATTAAGGTTAACTTAATAAAGATTAAAAACTCGGCAAATATGCGAGAATAGCGACGTAACCTCAATTTTTGAACATAATAAAACAAGTTGTTACACAAACTTCACAAATCGCAATGTGGTCTGATAAACTTTAATCTTGCTATATTTAGATGCACCATTAACACAAGACGAATACCAAATGCGACACTAACCGTCTTCGATTTGCATACAAAAAAAGTAGGGCACCGTTAAATATTATGTAAGTACTTACAATTCGAAGAGAATAACTATAATATTATTTGATTGGTGCAGGTTTCTTTGCCGTAAAGATGCCTATTATTTTAACTGTCGCGTCGGTTCGATTTAATCATGTTTGATTGAGTTTGTGTGGAAATTCAAAAGTTGCGCAAATGCGTTAAACAAATACTTCTACACTATCGTTTTTATAAAAGCTTCTTCAGTGTGATTAAAAGAACATATACTTTGAGCTGCAACGCGAAATCCGTGCAGGACTAGGAAGTAGTTAAAGACCTAACCTAATGCAAAATTCAGGTATATATAACTTCGAATCCTTTAATATTTTTAGAATTAGTGAGATATCTTGAAAATTCATAGGCCATTTTTGAAATTACAATTGCCACGCTACGTTTCTGAAAAATAAGGTATTTTCGGAGTTGCTTATAGGTAAATTAAACATTATCGATCAAAGAAACAAAAACATTTGGATCTCTACAAAAGTTACAACCCCTGCAGTTGAGCATTGCTATGCATGTAAGTGTGAAATTTAATTGTAGAGGGCAGTTTCGGTGTTGCTTATAGATTAATTAAACATAATCGATCAAAGAAACAAAAATATTCGGGGCGCTGCCAAAGTTACTACCCCTGCAGTCGAGGAATGCTATGCACGCAAGTGTGAAATTCCTAAAAAATTACGTAAGTTTAAAACGAAAATGAAATTTATTCCTAGAAGGCAGTTTCGGGGTTGATTATAGATGATTTAAACATAATCGATCAAATAATCGAAAATATCTGGTGCGTTGCAACAGTTACAACCCCCCTAATCAACTATTGCTATGCATGTAGGTGTGAAATTTCTAGAAAATTACGTAAGTTTAAAACGAGAATGAAATTTAATTGTAGAGGGCAATTTCGGGGTCGCTTATAGATCATTTAAACATAATCGATCAAAGAAACAAAAATATTCGGTGCGCTGTAAAAGTTACAACCCCTGCCGCCGAGGGTGGCTATGCATGGAAGTGTGGAATCTCTAAAAAATTACGTAAGTTTAAAACGAGAACGAAATTTAATTTTAGAGAGCAGTTTCGGGGTTGCTTATAGACCCTTTAAACATAATTGAACACAGAAACAATAATATTTGGTGCGCTGCAAAAGTTACAACCTCCCTAATCAACTATTGCTATGCATGTAAGTGTGAATTTTCTAAAAAATTACGTAAGTTTAAAACGAGAATGAAATTTAATTGTAGAGGGCAGTTTCGGGGTCGCTTATAGATCATTTAAACATAATCGATCAAAGAAACAAAAATATTCGGTGCGCTGAAAAAGTTACAACCCCTGCAGTCGAGGATTGCTATGCATGTAAGTGGGAAATCTCTAGAAAATTACATAAGTTTAAAACGAGAACGAAATTTAATTTTAGAGAGCAGTTTCGGGGTTGTTTATAGATCATTTAAACATAATCGATCAAAGAAACAAAAATATTCGGTGCGCTGTAAAAGTTACAACCCCTGCCGTCGAGGGTGGCTATGCATGGAAGTGTGGAATCTCTAAAAAATTACGTAAGTTTAAAACGAGAACGAAAATTAATTTTAGAGGGCAGTTTCGGGGTTGTTTATAGATCATTTAAACATAATCGATCAAAGAAACAAAAATATTCGGTGCGCTGCAAAAGAGACAACCCCTGCAATCGAGGATGGCTGTTCATGAAAGTGTGAAATCTTTAAAAAATTATGTAGGTTTAAAACGGGAACAAAATTTAATTTTAGAGAGCAGTTTCGGGGTTGCTTATAGACCATTTAAGCATAATCGAACACAGAAACAATAATATTTGGTGCGCTGCAAAAGTTACAACCTACCTAATCAATTATTGGTATGCATGTAAGTGTGAATTTTCTAAAAAATTACGTAAGTTTAAAACGAGAATGAAATTTAATTGTAGAGGGCAGTTTCGGGGATGCTTATAGATCATTTAAACATAATCAATCAAAGAAACAAAAATATTCGGTGCGCTGAAAAAGTTACAACCCCTGCCGTCGAGGGTTGCTATGCATGGAAGTGTGGAATCTCTAAAAAATTACGTAAGTTTAAAACGAGAACGAAATTTAATTTTAGAGAGCATTTTCGGGATTGCTTATAGACCATTTAAACATAATCGAACAAAGAAACAATAATATTTGGTGCGCTGCAAAAGTTACAACCCCCCTAATCAATTATTGCTATGCATGTAAGTGTGAATTTTCTAAAAAATTACGTAAGTTTAAAACGAGAATGAAATTTAATTGTAGAGGGCAGTTTCGGGGTTGTTTATTGACTATTTAAACATAATCGAACAAAGAAAGAATAATATTTGGTGCGCTGCAAAAGTTACAACCTCCCTAATCAACTATTGCTATTCATGTAAGTGTGAATTTTCTAAAAAATTACGTAAGTTTAAAACGAGAATGAAATTTAATTGTAGAGGGCAGTTTCGGGGTTGTTTATTGACTATTTAAACATAATCGAACAAAGAAAGAATAATATTTGGTGCGCTGCAAAAGTTACAACCCCTGCCGTCGAGGGTGGCTATGCATGGAAGTGTGGAATCTCTAAAAAATTACGTAAGTTTAAAACGAGAACGAAATTTAATTTTAGATAGCAGTTTCGGGGTTGCTTATAGACCATTTAAACATAATCGAACAGAAACAATAATATTTGGTGCGCTGCAAAAGTTACAACCCCCCTAATCAATTATTGCTATGCATGTAAGTGTGAATTTTCTAAAAAATTACGTAAGTTTAAAACGAGAATGAAATTTAATTGTAGAGGGCAGTTTCGGGGTTGTTTATAGGTCATTTAAACATAATCGAACAAAAAAACAAAAATATTCGGTGCACTGCAAAAGTTACAACCCCACTAATCAACGATTGCTATGCATGTAAGTGTGAAAAGTTCTAAAAAATTACGTAAGTTTAAAACGAGAATAAAATTCAATTGTAGAGGGCAGTTTCGGGATTGGTTATAGATCACAGAATCGAAAATATTCGGTGCGCTGCAAATTGTACAACCCCACTAATCAACAATTGCTATGCCTGTAAGTATGAATTTTCTAAAAAATTACGTAAGTTTAAAACGAGAATGAAATTTAATTGTAGAGGGTAGTTTCTGGGTTACTTATAGATCATTTAAACATAATTGATCAAAGAAAAGAACCTTTGGACCACTACACAAGTTACAATACAACCCCTGCAGTCGAGGATTGCTATACGTGTAAGTGTGAAATGTCCAGAAAATTATGTAAGTGTAAAAACGAGAATGAAATCATTTCTAGAGGGCAGTTTCGGGGTTGCTTATAGATAGATCAAAGAAACAAAAATATTCGGTGCGCTGCAACATTCTAGAAATTAATTTCTTTCTAGTCGGCGCTACAACTTCACGAACCCTTTGATTTCTGTAGCCAGAACATAATTGGAAATCGTTTATCACGACGACGTTCCTTTAACTACAATGACCTTTACTTTTCGGTACAAGTTTAGGTAGGCCTTCCATCCCGCAGCATAAGAAATTATTAAATGTTAAAAATGGTTAAAAATTTAAAAACGACACTGTAAATGTGGGTTAGTAGTTATAGGATTACGATTATGAAGTTAACTGAACGTTCATTCACTTCACCACTTGCCATAAATTCTTCGGTAAACACAAAACAGTGTTTGTATGCGGCTCTAATTTTTTCGACAAGTTCAATGTCTCTATTTTATAACGCCAGTAACAACAACGAGCGTTGAGAAAAATTCCCAAATAGGTCAAGTATTGACATGTAGAAAGCATAGGGGCAGGATGCGGTTAGTTGACGCAATATTTTGTTTTATGTTTACGCGTGGCGTGTGGTGTATCTTTGTAACGGACAAAATCTCATCTCCCCGCGGTCCAAGTCTGCATCCGTCGACTACGCCCACCTCTGCGTGAACTCAGTTAGGGTTCTAAAAGTTATTTTACGTGGTGCACGTAGGGGGACTTTGATCTAAAACCACATACCATTGGTTCATTATGATAATTCTAATCTCGTATTTCATCCACCCTTATTCTTAGACTACTCTTTTGGTGTACTAAGAACAACAATACACGACTGCTTGGAGATTTTAAGGTTCAAAGTACTTTCGTATATGATTTTTGAATAAAAAGGAACACGTGGGTGAATGGGTGCGTTTGTTACTGGATGTATAATTTATATTGGCGTGAAATTTTAAATTGTGTACTATTGCGGCAAAATACTTGAAATGTCAGAGTAGAGCGGTTTCTTTGAATTTCTGGAGTATTAAAAAATTATGAATGCGGAAGCTTATTTTTGTGTAATTGATGTGTAGGCTTAACGAGTATTAAAAAATTACAGCTTGCATTTCAGAATATTTCGCGTATGGCCTGCAGTGACAGGGTGTTCTTTATTCCAGCAACCTTCCTAGCTAATTTCTCAAAGTCGTCCATGAATGGAATGCAAGTTATTATAATATACCTAATTGTTTATTCGAATATTTAAACGAATATTAAAATGATAGAGTATTTAACGGTAAGACTTTTTGAATTTGTATCGGATCATGGAATACGGTTACTCACACCCCTAGGCCCGTTTCTCCCGACTTGTGACCTTACAGTAGCTTTGTCCTCATTTTCACTATCTTTTGCGCATAATAATGAATAATATTGATTCTTACCCTAAATGAGCGATCTGTTGAGAAATTTACAATGAGTTGTCTAATTATGTTATACCTCCACGTCAAGTCATAGGCCTTCTCAATATCAAAAGCAACAGCTACTATGCGTTCTTGGTGCATGAAGCAGTTTCTTATGTTGTTTTCGATTTAGGTATACTATTTTTTTTTAGTCTCAGCAAATGAAATTTCATTCAGTTTTCGGGAAAACTTTCTCCAATTGGTACTTTCTATGAGCCATTTTCTAGGACACGATTATTTTATCCTTTTTAGTGGAATCTCAATGCTTATTGGGCACACGGAGAAAAATGTATGTTAAAGGGAATTAAAAATATAATAATAGCTATCAAAAAATATAATACGTATAGGGATAGCTATGAAGAATTATAAAATTTATCATATACATATTGTTGCAAGTGTATAGCTAGTTTTACTATATATTGTTTTAACTCATACAAAAAAACTGTATGTAACGGCAACCATCTCATATACATGCTTTTGTAATACGGGCATCTCTGCTTTGTATTAATGAGTAACTTAGATTATTGCAACTAATATACACACCCTGCCAAAAATGGACTGCACCAAAATTTCTCGGGAATTCTTATTAATTTTGGTGCGTAGAATCCAAAACAATTTCGAAAGAAAATTCAAAGGGCTGTAACTATTGAACTAGTAGCCCAATCTTGGAACTGTTTGAAATTATGGATTCTACAGGCCACATTCTACAAGAAAAATTTTTTTTTCGGATCGATCTGAGACAATTTTTTCTTCGGGGCCCAAAAAAAGGCAGTGTAAAACCTTCCTTTTTTACCAAAAATCGACTGCACCAAAATTTATCGGGAAAACACTTTTTCTTATTAATTTTGGTGCGTAGAATCTAAAACAATTCGTACTTTTTCGATCAGACTTCTCAATCAAAAGTTATAGACTAGAAACCAATTTCGAAAGAAAATTCAAAGGGCTGTAACTTTTGAACTAGTAGCCCAATCTTGGAACTGTTTGAAATTATGGATTCTACAGGCCACATTCTATAAGAAAATTTTTTTTCCGGGTCGATCTGAGACAATTTTTTTTCGGGCCTCAAAAAAAGGCAGTGTATAACCTTCCTTTTTTACCAAAAATAGACTGCACCAAAATTTCTCGGGAAAACACTTTTTCTTATTATTTTGGCGCGTAGAATCCAAAACAATTCGTACTTTTTCGAAAAAATACGAATTGTTTTGGATTCAGACTTCTCAATCAAAAGTTATAGACTAGAAACCAATTCACTATCCATCACCTTATCCTTCACCCTACCTTATCTTATCTTTCCAATTCTTAAGATTTTCCTTGAATTTTCAAATCTTTGACATTTTTACGAATCTGCCGTTGCTTCCAATCATTTTTAATTGTTGAAATTTACGTGAGGTTCTTGGGATTTGTTAGATTCCTAAGCTTCTTTCACTCCTCGTCAGAATCTTGTAATTATTTGAGTTTTCAAAATTTACCATTTGTTTGTATTCCATTTAACTATTCTTTTTGAAATTATACAGCGGGTTCATCGGCTTCTTCATTCTACTGCTTTTAAAAAATCCTTTTCCTAAGGCAACAGAAGGAAGAGCTATTGGGAGGAACACCCTGTTTGGAAAAACGTGGTCAAACTTACAACAATTTCTTGCCAATAAACTGTTAAAGCTAAATAAAAAGCATTTGATCGAAATGACTAGAACTATAAATAATTATTTTATGTGGCTGTTTATTGGGATTTGTGACGTCGTTACAAGATTGTCACAAATTAAACAGAAGGCATCAATCGTCAATTTAAACGCGCATCGGCGGTTTCCTTGCACAGTTTAAATAGTTATAAATCAATCTCTATCTTAAAAATTTATTTTACAAAATAATGATGTGATTTTAATAGGAAATTAATCTTGCAGTTCCTGACTAAAAACTTGATATCCAGCGAGTAAATAATCGGTTGAAGTACCTAACTAACCAGTTCTTCAACGATCATCGAGTATTTTTTTCTCATTCATTCCGAGCATTCAGCTTCTAAACATTTTTAAAGCTCAAAAATCTCTAAAATTTGACGTATCTATTTTAGAACCTTTAATTATTTTTCGGATATGCCTTTGTAGGGGTTGTGTGAAATGTAGGTTAGGGGTATTTAAAAGAATGACACTCGTACTGTCACTACTAATGACTCTCATACCTTATCTAATTATTTCAGTAGATTCATTATGACATAACATGTGTTTATGGGCTCCCTTTTATATTACTTATTTATGAAACGCAAAACACTTCCAACGAACACGCATTCTTTAGCAACTACATAAGATTTATCTGAAACTTAATTAGTTGAAGAGAGATGCGACCAAAACAATTCTGGTTCTCATACTTCAGCAGGTTCACCTAAGATTAACATTCATTTCTTATTCCTCAAGAGTTGAAAATAGTTTTGATACGTCTGAATATAAAATTAATTGACGCTAATTTCTATCTCTCATTAGCCAACAATTATTTGACAATTTTCATCGGAATTCGTGCAGGCAAATTGGTAGGTTGAATTGTGAAAATGGAAATTCTTGAAAAATTGAAATACTATGACTTCGATCACTCTGTGTGAAAATGACTACTTAAATCCTCCGAAACAAGCCAGCATTTTTATAAAGAGAAGTCTTTTAATGACAAATAACAAGCTCATAGGTCTACGGCTACTACCTCCTGAAACACACGGTGTAATGTTTATGATCCTATTATAAGAACAACTACTCTGAAACGTTTTGGTGAAATTTGAAATGAAATTATTTGGCGAGCAGAAGGGCCATTTTCTCTATGGTAAATCCCATATACTTTTCTTCAAAAGGGAGTGTCATTTTCTTTGGGGTTGATTTTTTAAAACTAGACGAGACGACATGTTGGTATAATTCCCTTGTGCTTACCAGCATGGCACGTCACATGTAAATCGAGTGTTTATTTATTTATTAGTCCCTCTCTTGTTCTGGGCACTCAACAGGCTTTCGCCCAATTATAGATGACCCGCATAATGCTTTGTAGAGATGCCTTGCCACTAAGTTTGGCACTTAGAATATAATATATTATCATACTCTATCAAATTTGCAAAATTTCCGGTTGCTGTTCTCCTCTAGAGATGTCCTAGTGCGACGACTGAGGCCCCTAAAAATTTTACACTGGAGTGGATCCCCATCTGGGTTCACTGCCGCCTAGTGGTAGTTATTTCAAATATGCTCTGGAAACGTTCCTCGCTTATCCGGAATTTGTTACAAAGAAGATTCTCTCTCGAAAAATTCTCCCCTCCAAGTAACATTCACCCCTAGTGATTGTGTACATTACGAAAATCGATGCTCGTAAAAAAATGCATATGATCTTATCTATTTGTTTAATTATTTATATTTGACACGTTTGGGTCGGATAACACCAAGTTAACCGCCCCCCCCCCACCCACAACCCCCCAATCCGGAAAATCCATCACATTGTTTGGCATATGGCGCGGCCCAACGCGATAGCAACAAAAGTAGTGGTGAAACGCCCCTGATAGTGCCTACCAGGGACGTATCCCCACCACAGTTGCCTAAATCCTGGGAGAGGCGACGACGCCAGGCATATGTCAAAGTTTCAATACTTCTCCTCTTCTCCTACAATTTTGATTATGCAACGGCAGCTGGTATGATAGAGAGAGAGAGACGTTGTTGCTATGACTTGTGCAATTTTCCGACACTCCCTCCTACTTTTTGAATATTAATAGCCGAACCAGTTTAAAAGTTCGTTTCTTTGATGAAATTATTTCTTCCACTTCAGACGAAACAATGAAAACAGTCATTTTGGCAGCATTGCAAAGAAAATAGAAGATGTAAGGGTTTTACAAATCAGCCCTTCCGCATTTGGGGCTACAACAACGTGTTACGGTTACAGTACTGTGCAAATTGGTCGTTTCTGGCAATAATTTCATTTCCACAATATTATTATTTTTTCAAATTTGTGTCCCGATTGTGGACCTCAACGCCCTTCGGGGTATCTTTTAGGACGGTGTCCAGTACCGCCACAAACGTACTGAGCTATGAATTTTCCCCAATTAGCTTGTTGGATTTTACATTACTCTCATAGTCTGCCCTCACCCCCAAGTCGTTACTTTACCCTATCCAGAATTAAAAAGGCGTTAAATTTGGTGTTGACAAGAATCTTGATTTTTCTTAAAAAGTTAAAAGAATCAAATTTTTAATTTCTTTGTAACAATTACGACATGCGTCAATTGACCAATCCACGAAAAAATTAAAAAAAATTGGTCGACACAAATTTCACGTTACTCTTTAACCAGTCATCTGATCTCCGTAGAGCTGGTAGGCACCCCCTTAAAAAATTAGAATGGTGTCATGCGCCGTACGATCATAATTTCTTTATGTTCAATTCAAATCAACTGATTTAGATTATCCCAAACCCGATGGGAACTGATGGAGAACCAGAAAGCAACTTGAAAAGTGTATGTCTAGATTGAAATTGAGCAAAGCTTGTGTGAACCTGTCAGCTACTTAGATCACTGCAGTTTCTAGCTTTTTGGAATGTCAATAATGCATTCAGTTGAAATATAACAATGGCATCACCCTTAAAAATGAATGAATTACTTTCTCAAGTCATTATCGCGAATAGGCTATTGCGTTCAGCGTGAGCCTACCATTAAGTTGGGGGTTGTGATTGTAACCATAATTTGAAACATGGGTGTCAGGCCCAAAACGATTTCCATAATTTGGAAAAGTTAACTTCTAAAAATGAGAGTTTAGTGCAAATCCAAAGTCGTGTCTTTTTCCTTTTTCGTACTAAACATTCATTTTTTTTTAAAGAAACATTTTAGAATCAATGCGTAACAAAATGGAATCCCCTCGTCTGCACTAAAAAACTGAATTTTGGCATTGATTTTTAATTTTCCTTGTGGGTTAGTTCCCAAAGTGCAAGCCTACGCTGGCCCACATTCTTGAGGATTAGATGGTCGGTAAGTAAATTTCATGTTATTTTATACCTAATCCTTCCAGACATGAGATTTTTGAAAGGTCAGACTGGCGTTGTGTTTTCTTACAATAGACTGTCGCTCGTGCTCATTTGTTGCATAAATCGGATCCCCTTCTTACCTATAATCTTATACGTTGAAGCAGATGTACTGCAACAACCCTCTTGTATAATTTTCTTCTCGTACGTTGTTATCAAACGCCACATTCACACGTCAGGTATTCGGCTCAACGTTTGCATCAGATCGCCCGCCAAAACTTCCGATCTTCAGGTACTTCCGGATCACGAAACACTTCCGTCTCCCCTTCGTCATTTTAAGATAACATGTCACCTGTCACATTTCGTTCTAAATTCGAACAATTTCAGTTCAGTTACCTACCCTTATTCATTGACAATTCTTCTAATAAACTTCGCTGAAATGAAATGTGTCAAGATTTACGCGATGCGAGGGACAAAATCTGTAATCTCCAATAGAAACCCCCTCCTATAAAGTGTTACCCTACTTTTGACATTTCGCAATCAGAGCAAATTGCCAAAATGAAATAATTTAAACTTGTGTTTACAACCCAATAATATTAATCAGCTGTAAACCAAAACGGCAGCGACCGCGAGAGAATGAGTGAAATGAGGGTGCAGCGGGGTTCGACTCTGGTTGAACCGCATTCCAATCTTAACATGTGAAAAGTTCTTAGATTGGACAGCGGGCTCCTTACATCAGCGCCACTATAGGAAGTGGGCTTAACGTCCTCGCGCTACCAACGTTGGCGGTAGGCATTTAAAATATCGAAAAACTAGCGACGAGCTTAACGGTTTTCGAGATCACTCTCTACAACGTTTTAGGAAAACTCTTCAAAGCAGCAGCCTTTTTTGAATGATTTATGGATTGATATCGTAAAATTGCTCGTATTCGATTAATAATCAAATTAACGATTCGTACACGCGGACACAGGTGTAGAAGGAATTCCGTTTCAGTCCATTTAAAATCTCAACGTAAATCATTTAAATCCACGGTAACAAAACGTTACGGAAACGTGTTTATGAGCGATATGCTTTATTTCTTGAGAGGAAATAGCGCTGTAAGAGGCAAACCATACTCGACATCAAAATACTTTATCATTCTGTACAAATATTATACTGAATGGTAATTTCTCCTGGGACAATTAATATAGTAAGAATGAGCACTCCTTAGCTTAGGGAGTAATTCCCTAGGAATTGTGTGTGTGTCAAGTGTTCTTCCTACGAGGGTTGTTATGGTGAACCATAATTTTCTTTCTTCCTATCTCTAATTTAGTAATTAAGATTGGCATAATTTTCATCTTATTTTATGATATTTTACTATAAAGTACCCATTTCGTGTTTTTACGTGCTGTTAATCAAAAATTTCATCTAGATCGAGAGTTCCGACAATGAAGTTGCAATAGACCTAGCTAAATATTCTAAAATAGAAGCTCTCAATATTGACTCTATTTTACTAATTTTTATATTTTAAGGTTAAATGCGAAAAACAGTTTCAGTACGTTTGAAGGGCCGCCCAACACATTATACAGAATTTAAAAATTCTACCAAACGACAAAGGTTAAAAGCAGGGGGTAAACACCAGGGGAAGTAATTGTACAGAATGGAGGAAGTTATGAGGAAGTACAGGGAAGTACGGGGAAGTACAGGGAAGTACGGAGAAGTTCGGGGAAGTACTGGAAGTCCAGGGAAGTGCGAGGAAGTACGGGGAAGTAACGCGGAAGTACTCATTTGTTCATATGATGCTTAATGTGACAGAAGGTGACCGGAGAGGTAAAATCTGGTAAACACTTAAAAAGTAATAAAGTAGTTATTTCTGAGTGCATAAATCCCGCCTCGTTCCAAAAAAGTCGACACCTATGATTGTGATTATCTATATAGATACCTAAAATCAAAACCTGTTGTTTCACTACTAGCGTCTGATAACATAATGATTAACCTTTTTTCCACTTGTAAAGCAGGCTTTCTCGCCAGTTGTTCAAAGTAGTTAATAATGTGGTCATTATTAACCAGTCGTCAATAATGAGAACTGTCACGCTGTCAATTTTAGAAATTACATACAATTATCACATTTCGAAAAAATTCGAACGAAACTACTCTTTGAAAATATCTCAATAGCAGAAGAAAATACGGCCTCCTTGACTGTTACTTCCACCCACGTAATTGACATATTAAATTAATAAACCAAAAATTCTGTTCAACCGTTCACTTTTTTAACAATATAGATCTGTTAATTTAGAGGACTTCAAGTACTATGCGATCAAAAATGAGTTGCTGTCGAGTCGCCTTTGGAATTTTTGTTTACATGGTAAATCGTACTTAACTTGAATTTCCAAAGGCGATTCGATAGTAACTCATTTTTGATCGCCCGTTACTAGTAGTGGAAGAAGTAGTATACAGGATGTCTTAAATTGAGTAAATACCTTACATGGCCATCTTTGTTATTATTATACTTACAGATTTGGTTAAATTGGAACAGTTGTATAGTTTTTGATGCTAATGGATATTCCGATTCCGATGCGAGATTTTGAAAAAATAAATGGTTTCGTAGGTAATTGATAAAAAATTTAAAATCGCCATTTTAAAAAAATTCAAATATTTTAGTAACAAACAGAGCTATCGAAAAAAGTTTCAAATAAAAGTTGCAAGATTCGATGGGATAAATTCAATGAGTGTAGAAAAAAATTTCAAAATGCCGGATTTCCAGATATTGACATCAACTTCCTTATTTTAAATGGACGCCATATTTGACTTTTACGTCACTCGATAGAGACAAAAATACAAAACCAGCTAGCGAGACAAATAACGAACGAATTTGGTTTCAAACACAATCGGCCATGGAATTATTGCCATAAGAAATACATTGTAAACTTCGAGGCAAAAATGCAAGGTTGATACCCAAATGAAATACTAAGTGTTTAGTATCACTGGTTTTGTAATTTTTTCTCTATGGAGTGACTTAAAAATCCAATATGGCGTCCATTCAAAACAAGGAAGTTGATGTCAATATCTCGAAATCCGCCATTTTGGAAAAAAAATTCTATTGAATATCCGTTGAATTTATCCGATCGAAGCTTGCAACTTTTATTTGAAACGATTTTCACATTTTTCCAATTATCTACTACGAAACGAATTATTTTTTTTTAATATCGCATCGGAATATGCATCAACATCAAAGACTACACGTAAACTTTGCCAATTTAACCGAATTTGTAAGTATAATAATAACAAAGATAGCCCATGTTATCCTACTCAATTTAAGACACCACGATAGAGAAGTCTATTACGCACCTTACATCCCTCGGCGCAAGCGCCTCAGGGTGTAATCTTCGTGCTTAGGCAATAATACTAAACTTCTCTACCTTGGTATATAATGTACTGTTACATAATCACATAAAATATCAATAATATCAACCCCTAACCTAATAATGATTTAAACAGAAATTTTGAAAAATCTTGAATAGCTTGAAAATCTTTGATGCTGGCCGCTGGGTATAGGGAAATGTGGTATCAAACGACCGCGACGTAGATCTTCATGTAGATGACGGAAATAAAATATAGGGTGTTCTATTTAAAAGCTATCCACATCCGTTAAAACTGGAAGTGACACAATGGTGATAATATTTGCTTTCGATAGATCATGGACAACTATGTTAGTATGCACATTTTCAGATTTCAATTACTAATGGGAGTCTGAATACTTTTAGGTAACGGTTTGCGTGATTACCGATAAATTAGTATTGTTAAGTATCCATCTATGAATATTATTATTGTTCCGTACATATGTTTTTATTATAAAATTTTGCAATAAATGCTGGCAGGACAATTATTTATGTCTTAATTTCTTTCATATTAAAAATTCTTTCAAACCTCATGTAAATACAAAGGTAAATATTAAATAGGTAAGTGTGAAAATAAATAATGATTAACACTTATCTAATTTTTCATTTCATGTATAGTATGCATTTCACATCCATTCGCATTTCGCATGTAGGTAATGCATTTTCGTGGACACGTTATAAGCGTTACTACGTATAACACTCAAGAAGCAAATCTAAAGTCTATATCAATGTCTACTTACAGTAGAATTTCGGGAAAGTACAAGGGAAGTTTGGGGGAAGTACAAGGAAGTACTGGGAAGTACGGGGAAGTATGGGGAAGTAAAGGGAAGTACGGGGAAGTATAGGGAAGTTAAGAGGAAGTACTGGAGGACTTCCCCCGAAGGGGAAGTATTGTACAAATTTTAGGTCTGGTGATTACCCCCTGGTTAAAAGTGTATTCTTTTAACCTGAAACGCAAATCAAGAAAGTTTTGTTTTAGAACCCTTAAGACCTATTTTTTTTTAATAAAGGTCTATTCTGCACGAATTTCCAATGTTGTATATTTTGCTAGAAACATCTCTTCCGCTTTTAGCTTTTCACAGAGTTCGTGATACTGCCATATTTGAAGTTATTGGGGTGGCGGATTTATAAAAGTTGGAATTAAAACACTTGTGCCACGCTATGATAAGTGCCTCAATTTGAATGGCGCTTGTGTTGATAAATAGTCCAAGAGTGTAGCCCCCAAATGTTTACACTAATTGATTTTCTTTACAAGTTTAAAAATTTTTATTTCAAAACGTCTACTACTTTCTGGACAACCCTTGTAGTATGTGGAAACTGATATAGGGGAATCACGATAATGACGACGACGTATAGACTCTATGCAATGGTACTGATTTACTGAATGAAAGGTTTGAAAGAGATATGGAAAAGCGTTGGAAAGGAAAAAATGATGGAAGATTGGAAAATAAACGAGGAGTTAAAGGACATAACCAAAGAACTTATATGGAGAAACAAGATTGAGGGTAGGAATTGAAAGGGAGGAGGGAGGAAATGTTTTGGGTATGTAAAGGATTAAGGCAGGTATGCTCACTTATTTAATCTCTACATAAGAGACATGGAAAAAGTATTAAGATAGGAGCAAGGTGGAGGGATCGTAGTGGGAAGAAGAAAGCTACGCAGTGATAGAACAAATGAATTAAATGAATGGGAAGGTATTATGAAAGGAAGGGAATCAAGTTGAACATGATAAGATTTTGAGAAAGAGGGGTAGAAGGAAAAGGGAGATAGAATGGAAATGGAGGGACGAAAGAATAGAAGAGATTAGAAAAATTAATATTTAAGGTACCAAATGCATAAAAATAATGGGTCAAACTCAAATGCGCAAATAAGAGAACTAAGAAAAACGGGGTTGGCGGTAATGTGACAGGTGAGGGGAATAGGAGAAAGGGGTTTCAAGAACAATTTCAGAACAAGAAAATATCTGTTCGATGCGATGGTGAGATTGGTGCTTATGTACGGAGCCATGAAAGGAATGGGATGAACTGGAAGGAATACAAAGAATGTTAAATGGGTATTAGGGCTAAACTAAAGGACACCAAATTGTATATTGGAATTAGAGGAAGAAACAAGAATGGGAAAGATAAGAAACGAAAAGAAAGTGTTGCGATAGATTAGTAATTTACAGTTCAATTTCGTTCCTTTTTGGGGCCCCATTTAGACAAATTTTTGCCACATTTTGGCTACGGCGCTGTACCACAACGTTCTAGATCAATTCGATGGACTATTCTCATGGAAGGTGCCTAAGATAGTCTGGAAGTTCTTTCTAGAGTCATCTAGGTACCTATTTCTCAGGGCATTCTATCGTCATTATAAAGTCTTTTTCGACTTGCACTTTCGATTTGAAAAATGGAACAATTCGTGAAACGTAGAGAGAAGGCGCAGCTTTCAGTTTGGGTTTAAGTCAATTTTGTGTAATATTGACGAAAAATTGGTTTACATCTTTGCATTTTTTCTCTTGAGGTGATAGTCGGCTCTTCTTGATATACCAATTTTCTTACTGACGTCTCAAGTTGTAATTGCTTGAAAATTTAATTTCACAAAGACTGAATATGCCTCTAGTGTCGATTTACTTTCATCGCGGCTACGAATTTTCTAATTTACTTCAAACCTAGCTTGGGTAAAAAATCTCCAATACTTATTAATAAAATCGCAGCAATAAAAATGTATGTTAAAAATAATTGGATGTGTAATCCCCGAGGGAAATATTTAGCACATACGCAATTGCATTTATCACTTTCATTAAATGAACAAGCTTATTTATTGCAAATGGTACTAAAAAGGATGCAGACCTGTCAGATCCTTCACATAATCCTTTTATTACTGCTATTACCCGATCCCATATGGTGTATTTAGATAGGTACCTAATTTGCTAAATTGAATGCACGCAATTACTGCAGCATAGTGGCATTAATCTATACTACCATTAAGTAATCGTATCGTAAATTTAATCGCTTCGTTTTACACATGATAGGAAGACATAAGATGCAATTTGGAATTACAATTGAATGGCATATTATATGTCACTTATAAGTCATCGAGTTTATCTTAGAAGAAAGCTTAGATGTATTCAAATGGATCCAAATTTACCCAACTGCTTCAGATATTGATGTAAGTTGCTAAAACTAAATCCAAATCTAAAAATGAAAACTTTTGAATTACTTCTGTTAGGTTTCTCTCAATCGTCCGATCGCATGCTCGCTCGCTCGATGGCTTCACGTCCATCGATTAAAAAAACTGACCGCTTATCATGAAATTTTGTAGATCGGAGTTCGTGAATTGGCAATGTGGGCCAACAAATAAGGAAGTCCCTTTTAACACCTCCGTTAGCTGTGAACCGAATTGCATAAAAACTGGGCATAGCTTTAGAGATCTCCATGTTGAGGTATAAAAGGCGGACACCAAGAAAGGTATTAATTATTAGAATGGGGTTATTTTGCCTCATACTGGGACCTAAAATCCGGTCGAATTTTTCGCTATTAGGGAAATGTTTTTAAAAGTCTGTCTATGTTTTATATCCAATCGATTCCATTAGATTTGCCCAATCGATTTTGACCACCGCCAAAACGCTAAATCGCACATGTTAGGAAGCGTTAAAAACTTATTTTTTCGGTTCAGAAATGAGACTGTCTTATCTAATTAGGGCACCTGCTATCTGTGACTATGACGCACAAAGTATTAAGATAACTTATGCTAAAAATACGGTGGCTTCTTTGCAAAAATGTTATCTCCAGGATAATTATATAACGATGGTATGTGGTTTTTCGACAACTTATTTACTCTTTGTCAGCTCAGGTTCAACAGTTTTGATTGCTAAAGATTTTAAATTCAGATATTCTTGAGTCCACCCCACTTTGGGTGTTCATTCATTGTCACTTCATTTTTCTAGTTGATGTTTCAAGGAACTACTAATTTACACTATCTCGTCCTATTCAGACTGGAATAAAGCACCTTTCTGGCCGTTAAATTAATGGGTTTTCAAATTTTCATATTATGGACGGGTGTATATCAACCATCTTTAATCCGTTGGTCGGAAACAGCTAAAGGAAGAAGGTGCCTTTTTCTCGCTCTCAGGATATTTTGCTCACCTAGGTCCTAGGCGTATTGCTACCTGGATATTTCCACTTTTGGACAATTTCCTACGGAGAATTCGTTTTAGAAAAACGTGCTTTGGTCGCAAATTTGCAAATTGTATTTCAGAATTACCTTTACAGAGTATCCGATGTTCCGACAGGTATCTTTGCCGTCTCAAACTATACACTATTTGTTGCACGAAGGATCAAGTCCTTAGCGAATTTTTTTTTACAATATTTCCTTTTTCTTCGTGCCTCTTTGGGATATTTTCACCAATAAATGCGCTCCATTTAAAAAAATTAAGTTCTGCGTTCCGATTTTTTTCGAAATTTTAAAGGCAAAGTAATGATCTTTGCTCTTTGAGTTGGTTTCTCATGGTCAAATCTTTTTTGGATTCTACAAGCCAAAATTTATTAGAAATAGCCTTTTTCTATTGGATCTGGTTCAATTTTGAAGGCAAATTGATGGTGTTACCGACATTTACTCTTTGAATTGATGGCTCTATTTCTGTTTCTGGTTGTCAGATCTGGATGGTTTTACATTTTTTTGGGCCAACATCTATTAGGAAAGTCTTTTGCCGGTCGCCGGTCTAGATGCTCTAGGCAAAAAAGAATTCTATTATTAAAGGCTACCAAACTATTCAAACAGTAGTAAGGTGTTTTTTCATTTGAAAAAACCATGGCGACCTACACACGATTTTAATGGAAACCCCATGTGCCTAAGAATATTTTTTTATGTTATAAGGTCGTTTGCACCGCAAAAATTTGTAGTCCCAATTATTTGGGCACTATCGGTGTCCATTTTTACTACCGCACGTCAATAAGTATTGCATTGAGTTAAAAATATCCCCTCGCTATTTTTACGGAAATACACGTTTTGAAGCACCACGAATCCGAATCAAACAAAATCTCGTTGATGTCGGTCGGCCTTTAGTCTCATTTCCGGCTAAACGGCTGGACAGATTGTAACCAAATTTAGTATATATACAGGGTGTAGCACCCAAGATCACTCTGATCATAACTCCTTTACCATAAAAGATACCGAAAAAAGTCTTAGAGAAAAATTGCACACAATTACCGCAGGCATGTTTCTAAAATATTTTTGATCACCAGGAGCGTGCTGTATTCCCGTGACGTCAATGGAACACCCCATATTACTGATTTGGAGAGTACTTGAAAAGTACTTATTTTTTTATGTAACATGTTATACCCTTAACTTTAACGATTTCTCTGTTAAATCCTTTTTTTCTCAAAATTAGACAGTTTTTCAAAATTTTTTTTGAGAGAAACAAATCGCTCAGGCGGTTAATTTTTGGACTGAGGCACAGGTTAAGACCTCTTCCACAATCACATCAATTTTTTTAGGTACTTTATCGAAAAAATAAAATTTATAAATTTATCTTTTATGGTAAAGGAATTATGATCCGAGGGATCTTAGGTGCTACACCCTGTATTTTTAGACATAAAAGAAGGAGCTTTTTTTCGATTTTCCCTTTCCTTATGACACTGTTAAGCAGATATTTGCGCCACCTTAAAGCTTTTGAGTTAGTACCTACCAATATGCATTATGAAAATATTTTCTTTTTACATTACTTGACTCTTTGGGGTTGTCTTGGATTTCTATACGGGTTAAAATAATGTCATTGACTTGCCCACCCTTGATACTTTCAAATTTATTTTTTTTAACGTTGAATGTACGATGAGCGATGAGTACCTACACTTTAACGAATTAATTTAATAATCTTTTATTAGCATGAGGTGAACAATGGTGATCGAAAAGTAAGTCGCTAAAACGGTTTACTTTCTTGCTGGGTGGATCGTGTTGGAAAAAGACAATGTGCCTTTTTCAACTTTTAAATAATGTTGGAGTCGGTTTTTGTCAATAATATCCATGAGATATTATGCCTTTCATTAATATTCATGTGGCTTTACTGCGCAGTGTACAACGTCACAAAAAAGATGCTATATCGTTGCTTAGTGAGGCAAATAATCATCAGGAGAAACTGGTCGTCCAGATGCTGCTCTTTTAGTATACCTACCCTGTTGACGCTAACTAAGTAGAGGTACGTCTGTAGAACAATACCAGAAATTTGTTAAATGACTTGGAGAAAGATTTTGATAAATTTTTCTAAAACCAGTATCTGTTCAAGTCTTCGCATCCCTTAAGACACAATGGATTAGGTGTTGCTATTCAGCAAAGCGTATTTATCAGATGTACGCAATTAGTATATTTCGTCATTCTGTTTCTAAACGTTACTATTTACATGAGACAAAAGGCGATTAGGGATTAAGTCACGGCGTATTCCCTACAGGGGTAAGTGACCCTTTTACCTATTTCACCGCACGTGTCTACGTTTCCCTTCGCGCTCTTTCTGCCGCGAAAACTCAAAGAAACGCAACCGTATAGATTATTAGATCACCTTATCACGATTGATAATTACGTCGTAACAGTTGGTTTGGTTGTACGTTAGAATAGCGTACCGAACAATTGAATTAAAATTCTACACACCTTGTAGTAAATTTGCGGGTCAAACGACGTCATGTGCTTGGGGCAGATGCGGATGCGCTCCGGTGCATAAACTCCCAGAGCGCAACACCCCCTTCCGTTCTTTACCAAGTGTCACATATGACTCTCATTGCATATTATGTTAATGTTACTTTAATTTAAATAAACCGCGTGTAGTTGCTCCTGTTGTCTAGCTGAGATCTTCGGGCAAACTTTTTTTCAAAATATCCTTATGTGGGATAACGATCCTTTTAGGAGGGGCTTGAATAAAATAATATAAAATTTGCCCGATAGAATTCTTATATAAGTATACAATAGGCATAAGTTAACAGAGAAGAGGGTCGTTACCATACTAGGTACCCATATCAGCTGCTATAAGACATCCAAAGCAAGAGCAAGAATATGACCTCGCAATATAGTGGCCTTGCAGCTGTCTTCATTGCAGGCCCTTGACTGGTTAGGGGTAACATACTCAGCAAAAAATGTATCACTCAAACTAGATAAACTTGCACTCTATATGCCGGAGTCTTTATAATGCAACGACTAAAATAACGGAAGCGGTCAAATGTTAAAAAAAATCAAACAAGCCGCGTCTTTGGCTCGTTTGATTTTATAACAATATGGAATCCCTTAATGTTATATTTTTCTTCACTAAAGGGGCTACACGTGCTGCATATTTACTAACACCAACACCCTTAATGAAAGTAACAACCACCTCATTCTTATATCGCCACATTTCACTTTCATTCTTAATTAGGAAAATGTCATATGTATAAATTAATTAGATGCACACTTTTTCTCTTCGTTTGGATCAATTTAATCATTCTTTGTATGTAATTAGTCAATAATACAAAAAATAAGAAGAATACGAAGCAAGAAAATATAAATCTTGTAGTGGTTTAGGGTATTGATTTTTTGATAGTATTTAGGGTAGCATGGAATCCACTTAATGGAAATATTGAGTCGCTCTTAGAAAAATATCATGGCCCATTATTAGGTAGGTACTACATAAAACCATTTTTTATGCCACCTCCAAAATTCTTTTGGGGTACACAAATTGTTTACTGACTAAATCAAATAAATGATTCGCATTCACGCAGTATTTTTTTGTTTGGAAAGATGAGTGAACTTAACCTAGAGCATGACGTGGTCATCCAGTTTCTCACTAAAGTGAGAAAGTTACCATAAAAGGATGCCCATCTTATTTTCATTGGTCGAAACAATTTGAATGGGTTCGACCTAAGGAACTGAGGAAGTCATAAGTCTCGTTGAGGATTTACTGCTGTCTGATTGACGAATGAAAATCCCAGTACTTGCAAAAGAGGCTGGAGAGGCAATTTTCAAAATTATACACGAAGATTTGGGCATGGAAAAAGTGTGTGCTCCTCCTTACGCCATAGCAGAAATACGGAAAAGAAAATTATCAGGAGTTTTCGCGCGCATTGTCACAGACGGCGATTGGTGGTACTAAAGCGATTAATCCAATGAAACTGGTATACAAGAACTTTATTTGTGCAACTGAAAGAATCTTTAAAGAAGCTTTTTATAATAATAATAATAATAATAATAATAATGGTTTTTATTGGTTAAATAATGGTTCCTACACCATAACCAATGGGCACAAGGTCAGGTACACCCGTTGATATGGTCACCTGTTCTTCCCCTTGAAACCCCCTTGTGTAAATACAAATAAATAAAGTTATTCTGCATTAGTTAAAGTTATTTGTAAAGTAAACAAATTATTGACAGGCAGCTTATCGTTTGGAGATGCAACGGAAACATCGTAGTGGTTTCAATTACGTTCGCATTAACATTCGCTCTCTAATGATTCGATGTTTGATGTTTCTTTTGAAGACTGCAGCAGGCAGATACAGTAATTTTGTATTTTTGGGGTTGTTGCAAAATTTACAGATGTTGAATAAGAAAGATCGTTTGAATAATGATAATTTAAACATAGGAACAGATAGAAGTCCCCTGTGCCTCAAATTTAAGTGGTGCACGTCTGTACGAAAGGTAATTTTGCGGTAGAGATACGGGGGAATTTTACTGTTTAAAATTTTATGAAAAAATAAAGAAGAGTGAACTAGCCTTCTTTCCATCATATTGAGCCAGCCTAGCATTGGTAAGGTATGTGAAATCCGTTCGAACTTCCTAATTCCAAATATGAAGCGCAAGCATGAATTTTGGACACGCTGGATTCTATCACAGTCTTTGAGTAATAAGCACGGTCCATATACCACGTCACAATAATTGAACCGTGATAGAACCAGTGCATCACAAAGAACAGCCTTCTGCTTGATGCCAAGAATGTGACGACTAGAATACAAGCATCTTAACTGATAATAAGCCGAAGCAATAAGGTTGTCAATGTGCTTAGTAAACCTTAATTTACAATCAATAGAAATGCCCAAATTTTTTACACAATCGGCTATTGGGACAGGTTGGTTACCAATTTGCAAGATTATTTTGCCTTGAATGTGCTTTTTAAGTTTATCGCTACAAAACACGATGAAGCAAGATTTAGTTGCATTTATTTTCAAAGAGTGATTATCCGATGCCTTGGCTACCCTTGCAAGATCTTCGTTGATCTTTGCCACAGAGGAATTCAATTCACTAAAAGGAAACGAATGATATAGCTGTACATCATCAGCATAGAGATGATACTTACAATCGTTTAAACCAGACAACAAGTTAAAGGTGTAAAGAGTGTATAACAAGGGTCCAAGGATAGATCCCTGAGGAACACCCCTTGTAACAGGCACAAGATCAGAATGCACGTGATTTAAAATCACTTTCTGGCATCTACCAACGAGATAGTTTTGTATAAGGGCCACAGCCCCATCGCCCAGTCCCACAAACCTCAGTATAGCCTTAAGCACTTCATGACTAAGCAAGTCAAACGCTTTTGAGTAGTCAAGGAGTACCAATACTGATATGTTTTCACAATCAGTTTCCGTAATGATATCATCGAGTACGTTGTACACTGCAGTAGCACAACTATATCCCTTACGAAAACCTGATTGAAGTACGGGTAGTATGCTACGTGAATTTAAAAATTGTCGTAATTGACTTTCCAATACTTTCTCTAGCACTTTAGATAAGGTGGGTAATATGGTGATGGGTCGAAGATCGTTATAACTTTCAGCATGTGCTTTTTTTGGAATAGGTATAACCCATCCTTCTTTCCACACAGTAGGAAATATTGAAAACTCAATGCAATAATTGACTATGTGCACTATGTGAGGCAATAAGTGCGGGGAACACAATTTCAAAATATCAATATTTATACCGTCACAACCACTAGCTTTGGATGTCATTTTATTTAAGATCTTTTCAATTAGTGTCGCATCTATTAAAGAAAATGAGAACCTAGCTGGGTCTCATTCGTAGCAGCTATTATTATAATAATTTATAATGTCAGGATTATCACACACACTGTTAACGTGTTCAACAAAGTACTTGTTAATTTCGTTGACATCTTGCAAATTAGATGGGATAGTTTTATCGCTAGAGACGCCGTAGATGCTCATTTTCCTTAACGTCTGCCATGCGGTTTTAGCATTGTTCGATCTAAACGTAAATTCTAGATATGCTTTCTTCTCAGCTTTAATAGCAGCAGTAGTCATATTTCGTAAAGCTTTATAATAATCCCAGTGGGAAGTGCGATAGAGACTGTAAAATTGGCAAACTGGACATTTTGAGGTGGAAAAGAAAAAAATGGTGGAATATGTTCAGTTAGGTGTCAAAAACAACATATTAAAAATCCCACCCTCCAGACCCTGTGCTAAAGGCTCCAGCCACCCCACCATCCCCCAAAAACCGTGTTTTCGCTCTTTTTGGCTGATATCTCGCGATCTATGAGGTCTGTATGAAATATTTTAAGCTGAAAATATTTCTCGGGAAATTTTATACAAGGTAGATACTCAGAAGTTAGCCTAGGTGTACTTCTTAGCCTAGAAAATTCATAAAAGGAGGCGAAAATCATCATTTTCGTGTTTTTTTTTGCGTTTTTTTGCTAAAATATCGCGACCGTCAGGGTTAGATGAAATATGCTCAGGTGAAAATGCTCTTCGTGCAATTTCATACGAGATAGGTAACTGAAGAGTTGGCGTAAAGTCACCTTTCACCTTCAACTTTCATGTGTGAGGAAATATTCATTGTAAAACAAAGTATTTCTATGTACCATTTATTCACGTAAAAACAGTATTTTCATATTAAAATATTCACACATTCATTTATACCTCAACGTAATCATTATCCTTATACTTATCCAAATCAATTCGTACTTTTTCGATCAGACTTCTTAATCAAAAGTTATAGACTAGAAACCAATTTGAAAAAAAATTTAAAGGGCTGTAACTTTTGAACTAGTAGCCCAATCTTGGAACTGTTTGAAATTATGGATTCTACAGGTCACATTCTATAAGAAAATTTTATTCCGGGTCGATCTGAGACAATTTTTTTTTCGGGGCTCAAAAAAGGCAGTGTATAACCTTCCTTTTTTACCAAAAATCGACTACACCAAAATTTCTCGGGAAAACACTTTTTCTTATTAATTTGGTGCGTAGAATCCAAATCAATTCGTACTTTTTCGATCAGACTTCTCAATCAAAAGTTATAGACTAGAAACCAATTTCGAAAAAAAATTCAAAAGGGCTGTAACTTTTGAACTAGTAGCCCAATCTTGGAACTGTTTGAAATTATGGATTCTACAGGCCACATTCTATAAGAAAATTTTTTTCCGGGTCGATCTGACACAATTTTTTTTTCGGGGCTCAAAAAAGGGCAGTGTAAAGCGGAAGGCGAGGAGAACTACGAGTCGGTAATTTCAGACGACCCACTAGCACTAGAGGACGTCGAAGAGCCTGAAGAAGTGGAATCTGCAGAGGATAATGATTTACGTTGAGGTATAAATGAATGTGTGAATATTTTAATATGAAAATACTGTTTTTACGTGAATAAATGGTACATAGAAATACTTTGTTTTACGATGAATATTTCCTCACACATGAAAGTGGAAGGTGAAAGGTGACTTTACGCCAACTCTTCAGTTACCTATCTCGTATGAAATTGCACGAAGGGCATTTTCAGCTAAACATATATCATCTAGCCCTGAAGGTCGCGATATATTTGCAAAAAACCACAAAAAAACACGAAAATGATGATTTTCGCCTCCTTTTATGAATTTTCTAGGCTAAGAGGTACACCTAGGCTAACTTCTGAGTATCTACTTTGTAAGAAATTTCACGAGGAGCATTTTCAGCTAAAAATATTTCATCTAGCCCTAAAGGTCGCGATATATTTGCAAAAAGTCACGAAAATTGATGATTTTTGCCTCTTTTATGAATTTCCTAGGCTAAGAGGTACACCTAGGCTAACTTCTGAGTATCTACCTTGTATAAAATTTCCCGAGAAATATTTTCAGCTAAAAATATTTCATATAGACCTCATAGATCGCGAGATATCAGCCAAAAAGGGCGAAAACACGGTTTTTGGGGGATGGTGGGGTGGCTGGAGCCTTTAGCACAGGGTCTGGGGGGTGGGATTTTTAATATGTTGTTTCTGACACCTAACTGAACATATTCCACCATTTTTTTCTTTTCCACCTCAAAATGTCCAGTTAGATGTCTTTATCGCCTAGACTATACTTAGGTATCTAAAATTACAAAAATTTGCTACCAGTCTACGTACTTTAAATTTGTGGTCAGTGGCGTCCTGCTGCATGGTCAAAGGGGGCTTATATTTCTTTAATGGCAACTACTAGAGTACTAGAAAAACTCAAATTAAGGACAACAGTTTGTTAATTGATTTCATAAATTTAGTAGTTTGGCATTTATGTTGTCATTTTAAAAAAAGTTCTTTCTTTAATAATACCTTACAAAAAGTAGTGCTTTCAAAAAGATGACCCCCTTAGTCCTGTAGACGCCTCGATAGACGCACGCCTTTGAAATAATTTTTAAACATGTAGATTTACTTAAACTTTTTAATGATTTTTGATACAATAAATTGCTTTCACATAACTAACAAAAGAATTACGTTTTTTTTTCAACGCAAACTACTGAAATTATCCAAATAATTTGAAATTAATTCAGATATATATTCTCTGTTTCTACTGGTAATTAAAATTACACCTGAAAACGTACCCGCCAATATTCGTACACCCTTGTGTCATGTGTAATGATAAACGGCTGGCAGTTGTCACACTTCCGCCCTCATATGGCCAAATGTTTACAAGTTTTCGTACCTACGTCAGAATAAGTGAGTTGTGATTTTCCAACTTATTTATTAATATTGTTCAAGCATGGATTTCACAAGTAAATTGTTCACAGAAATCAATCGGTCCATTTACCCATTACTTTACGCACGATATAAAAGGCGTGTATATTAATAATATAAATGTATGCGTCGATGTCCCTAAAATCAATCACGTACCGCATACCGACATTAATAATTATGAATTTACATGATGAGGAAATGTTTGTGTTGTTGAAAATGTGCGTTCGTTGTTAGAGGAAAACGTATTTGGAATATTTAATAGCAGAGAGTAGGTATTCTATTCATATTATTGTTCATGAATATGGCCGGTTAGTATGCATCAAATACAACCAAAAACGTAATATTTTCGGGGAAGTAATAGCTTTAGAAGTGACGCACACACCATAAAATAGGAATAAAATGTCTTCGTAAGACGAGCAAGGGGATTATTCAGTTAAGAAGGAAGAGAGTCAAAGTTTTTACAATTACGCCATTGCAAGAATATTGGTTTGGCTGTAGGAAAATATTTGCTTCAAAAAAATGTTCCTTCGTCGGAATAACCACTGATCATGAACATTCCCCAAGAAAATTTCAGGTTCAAAAAAGGTACATCCTGAACGTCAGGTCAATTGTGCTGCCTACTATACTAGAAAATTTCGAAAAAAATGCACCAAGAAGGGTTGACACTCCACTTTCAACGCAAAGTGTAGAGCGACAAACCTAAAATCGGGAAAACTCGTATTTTCCAAGTGTTGTTCTTATTTTTTCTTGGGACACCCCATATATATTAAGTTTTGTTGAAATAGCTATTTTTATGTCGTAAATGTATAAAAATAATTTTTATTTTTATTGCTGTTTCTTTTTTTGTCCTCGACATTTGAAAGTGCCAAAAAATAAAGCACGCTGTATTTGAAAAAATCAACTTTTTATGGTTTGGAGATATTAAACCATTAGTTTTATAACACCATGTAAAAGAGCGATCAAAATTAAAATCATTTTCATATAACATCAAGTCAGTATTGTTGATTTTGGAAATTCAAGTCAAAGGTAAAAGGAGCGTTACAAATTTTCAAAAATCTTGAATAACTTGAAAACTTTTAAGGCCGGTTGAAGGTAAATTTGGTATCAAACGATGCAGATTTTCATGTGCATTTCGAAAATGCAATATAATACAGGGTGTTCTATTTTAAATATGAAAATTACTATCCCAGCAATCATCGACTGTGGAGAGTTGTAACTTTTGTAGCACACCAAATATTTTTATTTCATTACTAGATTATGTTTAAATGATCTATAAACAACCCTGCAATTGTCCTCTAAAAATAAGCTTCCTTCGCGCTTTAAACTTACATAATCAATAAACATAAAACTTCCGTTACTGACAGATAACGCACAGTCGGAACTACTAGGCGTAAAAAAAAGTGAAATTTGGCATGCAGGTTTCTCGAGGATTGTAAAGGGGTACTAAGGATTTCTCAAAATTCGTACGGGAACGGGAAAACGGTATACATTTTACAGTGGAAACTGCGAAAGGTACAGCTTGGCCTAAGTTTGTTTTTGTTTCTTTAATACGTATAAATTATCTATAAACTATTCTGCAATTGCCCTATAAACATTTTTAAAATTAGAGGAACCTTTTTTAAATTTTTAATTCTTCTTTAAGTATTTTTGAATCATTTTTGAATTTCTTTGAATCACTTGAAATTTTTTAATATCATTCCTAGTGTGTTTATATTTTTGTAAAGGGAATTTAATATGCAATTTTAAAATGACTATATTTTCTTAGTTAAAAGAGGTACAGAAAAATGTTAATTACAAAAATTTCTTTTTAATAAGGTAAACAAGTTATCGGTCCTAACCTCATTTTTTTAATGGAACAGCTTGGAAATTTAATTGTAAAAAGATGGTATTTTAAATTCCTCTTTCCAAGAAATTCAATATTGATTCAAAAAATTTAAAAAAATCATAAAATGCTTTAGAACATTCTTAAATCTATAGCAATCCTCGATTGTGGGAGTAGTAACTTTGATGGTACATAAATTTTTGTTTCTTTGGCAGATTATATTTATCCACAAGTAATCCTCCATTTGTCTTATCTCGCAACCAAATTACGTAATTTTTTAGAAAATGTTATCTTACATTCTGGCAACAGTGCACAGTTCTTGTTATAGCTTCATGATTCTTCCTCGTACGGAGGCAAAATAAAATTGTACTTACATTGTCGACAATGTTGGTATAAATTTACAAACGTTAGGAATGCATTACTTTGCGCATCACTGTACAGGGTGCAAAAATTGAATGTGTAAAAAGTATTGACTGTATTACCTTCCTTTTTTACCAAAAATCGACTGCACAAAAATTTCTCGGGAAAACACTTTTTCTTATTACTTTTGGTGCGTGGAATCCAAAACAATTCGTACTCTTTCGATCAGACTTCTCATCTCAATCAAAAGTTATAGACTAGAAACCAATTTCGAAAGAAAATTCAAAGGGCTGTAACTTTTGAACTAGTAGCCCAATCTTGAAACTGTTTGAAATTATGGATTCTACAGGCCACATTCTATAAGAAAATTTTTTTTCCGGGTCGATCTGAGACAATTTTTTTTTCGGGGCTCAAAAAAAGGCAGTGTATAACCTTTCTTTTTTACCAAAAATCGACTACACCAAAATTTCTCGGGAAAACACTTTTTCTTATTAATTTTGGTGCGTAGAATCCAAAACAATTCGTATTTTTCGATCAGACTTCTCAATCAAAAGTTATAGACTAGAAACCAATTTCGAAAGAAAATTCAAAGGGCTGTAACTTTTGAACTAGTAGCCCAATCTTGGAACTGTTTGAAATTATGGATTTTACAGGCCACATTAATAATAATAATAATAATAATTTTTCTATAGGAAAATTTTTTTCCGGGTCGATCTGAGACAGTTTTTTTTTCGGGCCTTAAGAAAAGGCAGTGTATAATCTTCCTTTTTTACCAAAAATCGACTGCACCAAAATTTCTCGGGAAAACACTTTTTCTTATTAATTTTGGTGCGTAGAATCCAAAACAATTCGTACTTTTTTGATCAGACTTCTCAATCAAAAGTTATAGACTAGAAACCAATTTCGAAAGAAAATTCAAAGGGCTGTAACTCTTGAACTAGTAGCCCAAAATTGGAACTGTTTGAAATTATGGATTCTACAGGCCACATTCTATAGGAAAATTTTGTTCCGGGTCGATCTGAGGCAATTTTTTTTTCGGGCCTCAAAAAAAGGCAGTGTATACTGTTGAGTCATTCTTAGCTGTTGCCTACTCATCTAAGGGTAGCAAAACTGGGTTTCTTCATTCATTTTTTTCTAAGCAATGAGTAGGGGGATAGATTTAACGCATCCCCCTTTTGAGATGCACCGTCTCGAAAAAACCTAGGTAAAGCCGTTTATTTCATCCTTCTATCTGTTGTGAGTGCTGAAAAAAAGCTTTTGGCATACTTAATTGCTACGCTCTATATAAATTATACACACAGCCTACCAGTTTTTTTGTAAAATAGAAATTGCGTTTAATTCGGTTATTATGAAAATGATTTTATTTTCCAATTTGGCTTTTAATTTAGCAACTTGCCTCAATTTATTCAACACGGCATTTCTGAGGATGCGAGATTTCCATGGCGAAGCCCGAAAGGGTACAGGCACACCCTGTATGGTTTTAAAGAAAAAAAAATTAAGAACAAATAGAAGTTTTGGTACTTTTTTAGGGTGTCTGCTAGACGAAACGTTTCTGGGTCACGTTCAATTTGTTCAATTGTGTCGCATCATAAATGTACTTTTAATTAAATGTTTAATTTTGTTGAAATTTAGAATAAGTACACCACGCAACTATTAGCTATATAGAAGAATTTGCAGTCAATTTGATCGCTTTTTGAATTTTTAATGGCAATTGTATAGGTGTAATTATCTAATGATGTTACTTATTTAAGGGTCATTACATAAACGAACATACTAATTTCGCTCATTATTTCTTGATAAAAGCAATGAGCGAAGTTTATTTATAGCGTTAGACTTGTAAATACAATTGGCAATTACAGGTCACTTTTATTAAAATCTACGGAATATACCGCGCGTTAACTATTAAAAGTTAAAAAAATGTGAAATGGCCAGGTGTATCCTGTATGCAGATTTACCGCTTATTAAAATTTTCTCCGGTTTTCCACCACTATTTCTAGTGTTCGCAATAACTTCGGGTTATTATTCTTCGCGTGGAACGCTGGTATGCGTCATTAGTATCCAAAGGCCTAAATGATTGAGACTTTTGCATGCCGGTGTCATTAGAAAGTATGGATTTCTTTAAATCATTTCTGCACTTAGTGGTTTATTACCTATTTATTTATACACATTGTACAATACAGAAACTAAGGTAGAATTAATTTTACACTTACATTAATTGTACAGGGTGTAAATTGAAAAGTGGAACATAGGCGTTTAACATGGGAAATTACTTTTTCTTTGCGCAAACGTTTCCTAATTATTTTACGCAAAAATACTTCAAATAAAAGTTATAGAGATATAAATTCTGCATCTAAATCATGTGAAACGGTTATTCTACCTCTTCTTGTACGTCCTGGAAGCACAGCCAATTCTTAGCGGATAGCTTCTGGTAACGATGGTCGAAGTAGTACCTCCCATGGTTAGCCAAGAGGTAAAACTGGCACCAGAAGCGACAGAGAAGACATTGGACTTCTCACCGAAGGCATTGCCCTACGTAATGTCTGGTCGAATATATCCATCCGTACAAGAATGGCCAAGTAAGAATGTTCACACCCATGTACATAGATCCGAATGGTCCCAAGAAGTCGGTGAAGATTTCATTCTACAAGAGACCAATTGTCAGGTTTTGGAAACTCGATTCCAATGAAGTCACACCGAAGAATGTGAGGGAGGAAGAATCTCGGGAAGAATGTCATCAATGTTTCAAACATTTTTCAATAAGTTTTCTAGTTGGCAGGCCGTCTGTCAATTTTTGGAAGTTAGTTCGTGAAATAATAACAATTTGCAAATAATTCTTCGACTTACGGTTTAAAAAATCCTTGAATTTACACACGGCAAGGATTTAAAATTCTTTAGTGTGATAAAAAGTAACAAATACATACATGTAATCGATGATAGTAATATTAGAAATATTAATCAAATAAGCTCAATGCGCTGGAGTGGAATGGGTGGACATTCCATAACTAATTGCACTCCATGCAATTTGAGATACAAGAAATTGTCATGAATCGATCCCTTTTTTATAAAAAGGATTCGTCGAGGTGATTGTGAGTCCTTTGCATCGAATCGAATCCCCTCGCTAGCTGGTTTTTAAATTTTGATATGCATAAGATTCAGTTGAAAGGTTTGTACATTTTACGCCCTTAGTGTTTGGTTGAATCTTTTTGTTTAAAAATTACAACTCAAACTATAAAACGCAATACAGAATGTCAAAACTTAAACAAATTCAGAGTTTATCATTGTTGGCGGTTTTCCTCATTCGATAAGGAACAACTATTAATATATTAATGAAACTCTAAATAATACACAAAGCGTGTTTACTAAAATAATAAACAAATGGGGCATAGTGGTTTTGAATTTTTACCTGTCTTTAAGAGAATACGTATCACAAATTTGATTGTCCTCCGCTCCGCTTGTTCCGATTTGGAGCATTGAATCTCTGGGACCTTAACAGATATTCTCACGGAGATCCCCTATTTTTGCGCGAATGTTTATTGCACCTTTTGTATTTTTCCTAGTCTCGTAAATTTATTGGATCGGGATCAATATTCGTTAAGGTAATTTAGCCTTTTGTGCATTTTTGAAGTGAAACAGATAATTGCGCTATACTCATATTAGTCTAAAACATTGCAGTATGTGTCACATAAACAATTACGATCATGCTGGTGTAATTAATGTCGGTGACCTCTGATGCTTAATCGTGTGAATATTTATAAACTACTCGATCAAAAACTATGAAGGGCCAATTAGTTAAAATAGCAATTACGTAAATTGAACCAATTCTCTGTTCTGATAAGCAATGGCGTGTTAATTACCTATCAGATATTGAGTGCAGGCATTATAATAGTTTATTGACTTTTCATCGATAATAATAAGGACAAGCAGATTATTTTGGGCTTTTTGATTTTTGATAGTAGATCGAATTTCATTTCTTTTAATTGTTGATAACTTGCAAATGTGAATGAATTGCATCTTTATCGCTCTATGGACATCAAACATACATAGCTTTGCAAAACAGTGTTATCTCTGCCGTTCAGACCAACAAAGGTTGTGATTTTGAATGTTGTTTGATAAGGGCATTCCACTTCTAACAAAAATTGAAGAAAACCCTAACCCAGTGAAAAAGGTTCACTAATCATCACAATATTTCAATGTGTGATAACAAATTATACGGAAAGCGCCTAATTCTGACATAAATTTTATCTTCTGCAAATAGACACATTTTGCAATTACTTTGCTCAGGAACTATCACCTCTGAAAATCAGTTTCAACAGTTTTTTAATGTGGAAGGTGCCTCTTACACATTTAATGTAGGACAGGACGAGTGATGCAAAATTTCGTCTTTTTGAATGAATTTGGGAATATAATTCAAGCCGATCTTTCATTACAGACCCCTTTTATTTCAGAAATCTTGAGAACCGAACGTCACATTCGGTTCGATGGATACCGCATCTCATTTGATATTGTACTGGCTATGACCAGTTTGAATAGCTGGGCAGAATACATTCAAAAAGTATTTGAATACTAAATATTAAATACTTTACACAAATCAAAGGTATTTGAATACTAAATACTTTTACGTCCAGCACAAGCGAATACTAGATACAGATACATTGAAAAGTATTCAAATACTTTAAAAAATAAATATTCAAATACTTTAGAATGTATTCGAATACTTTCAAAAGTATTCGAATACTATCAAAGGTATTCGAATACTTTGAAAAGTATTCGAAAACAGTAAAAAGTATTCAAATACTTGTCACTCAAATACATTAAAAATTTAAAATAGTATACTAGATAAAAGGCTTAATACTACTTAAAAACTCAAGTTATACTTTGTATGGGGTTAGCTTTTTTTATATTTGTATTGTTATATACAAGGGGAGTAAAAGCGTATTATTATTATTATTATATTATTATATAGGAGGTACCTACCAGGAGCTTTCTTATACCAGTTATATTCTTAAGAATACGTGTACCAGTTTTCAAAGCGATCGACGTAGTGCACATGATACGGACGCCTTTCTGAAATTAATCCTAGCGATTTTGGAACAGATCCATTTTTGACCATCCGTTTGTCCGTGTGCATGATAACTTGTTTAGAAACGTGCGATCGCTTTGAAAATTGGTACACATGGTTTTAAGGATATAAGAAAGGTCCCTATTGTTTTTAAGTTACGTAAACTATCGAGTTCGGTATTCAGATGTATCGAATTTTTATATTTGATTTTGTGACAATGGAAACTTTCCCTAAACATTTCTAAATTGTTCTCAAATATTTGAATAACTTAAAAGTACTGCCTTTTTTTGAGGCCGGAAAAAAAATTGTCTGAGATCGAGATCGATCGAGAGTCCATAATTTCAAACAGTTTGAAGATTGGGCTACTAGATCAAAAGTTACAGCCCTTTGAATTTTTTTTCGGAATTTGTTTTTTGTCCATAACTTTTTATTGAGAGGTCTAATCGAAAACGTGCGAATTGTTTTGGATTCTACGCACCAAAATTAATAAGAAAAAGTGTTTTCCCGAGAAATTTTGGTGTAGTCGATTTTTTGTAAAAAATGAAGGTTATACACTGCCTTTTTTTGAGCCCCGAAGAAAAAATTGTCTCCGATCAACCCAGAAAAAAAAATTTCTTATAGAATGTGGCCTGGAGAATCCATAATTTCAAACAGTTCCAAGATTGGGCTACTAGTTTAAAAGTTACAGCCCTTTGAATTTTCTTTCGAAATTGGTTTCTAGTCTATAACTTTTGATTGAGAAGTCTGATCGAAAAAGTACGAATTGTTTTGGATTCTACGCACCAAAATTAATAATAAAAAGTGTTTTCCCGAGAAATTTCGGTGTAGTCGATTTTTGGTGAAAAAGGAAGGTTATAATACACTGCCTTTTTTTGAGCCCCGAAGAAAAAATTGTCTCAGATCAACCCAGAAAAAAAATTTTCTTATAGAATGTGGCATGTAGAATCCATAATTTCAAACAGTTCCAAGATTGGGCTACTATTTCAAAAGTTACAGCCCTTTGAATTTTCTTTCGAAATTGGTTTCTAGTCTATAACTTTTGATTGAAGAATCCAATCGAAAAAGTACGAATTGTTTTGGATTCTATGCACCAAAATTAATAAGAAAAAGATGTTTTCCCGAGAAATTTTGGTGTAGTCGGTTTTTGGTAAAAAAGGAAGGTTATACACATTGCCTTTTTAGAGGCCCGAAAAAAAAATTGTCTCAGATCGAAACGCACCCTTCAAGTTAGAGTTTCCAATCGAAAACTACAGTCCCTTAAATTAAACTCTACGCTATAATGTTCGTGAGGGAGAATATTTGGGGAAACGAATGTCCTGAAGCGAATCTTCCAGAGGACGAATATTCCGAGTGGGACTGCATATTCTGGAGGCGAATTTACCCTAGAATTTACCTGTGGAAGAATTTTCTCAGGCGAATATTCTGTGGCGAATCTTCTGGGAGCATTTTTCAATACGCAAATACTCCGGTGGCGAATTTATCTAGGGGAAATTTTTTTTGGGATGAATGTTTCTGAAGCAAATGTACCCGGGACCAATCTTCAGAGAGTCAATTATACAAGAACTAATCCACCGGGTGCGGACCTTCCGAGAGCGAATCTTCCGGAGACGAATGTTCCGAAAGCGAATATTTCGGGGCAAATTTCTTACGAAGAAACCGTTCGACAGTGCTGCCCTCCTAAACTCCTAAAAGGGGACGATTTTTCCGTGGGGAATCTTCCGAGCGCGGAGTTTCCCAGAGATTAATTTGCGTATTTCGTATAGGCGAATCTTCTGAGCCGAATGTATTGGGCGAGTCTTCCAGGAGAGAATTATCGAAAGACGAATCTTCCGAAGACGTTAATGATTCGAGAGCAAATTTTCTGACCTGAATTTTCCGACAAGGAAGAATCTTTCCGTAGCAAATTTTCCGGAAGTGATTATTCCGGTGGCGAATTTACCTGAGAGCCAATCTTCTTGAGGATCGAGGGTCAATATCTTCGGTGAGCTGGTGGCAAATTGTCCAAGTAAACTATCCAAGGGGAAATCTTCCGCGGGCGAATGCTTTCGCATGCAAATATTGCGGGGGGGAATTTGAGGCGAATTTTCTTGTGTTTTCCTAAAACCAAATAGGTATAGAAATTTACTCCCCGGGTGTTTAAATTTAAACAATGGTTAGGGACAGAAAGACGTTTCGGAGTCACCAATCCTGCTCTTTTCGCGCTGCATATTTACAAGTTCCTTAATGGAGACTTTTTCTTATTTGATCGATATCTGTTGAGCGCAAGGATCATAAAGGACTATGGTGGATGATTCATTTGCAGTTTGTGTAATACATTTTTTATCGTTTATTTAAATGTGTGCGGGTGCTACTAGAAAAACTGGAGCAAACATTTCAACCGGAAAGATGAGCATTCGATTTTTGGTGATTTCAGGTTTATTTGAGAGAAAGGAGGCTTACGGTGTTCAATACGGCTTTTGTTCGCCGAGGTCCTTAAAGGACGAAATCGGCGGGAAACTTTCTTTTGGCACGATTAAAAATTACAGTATAAAGGGAGGTTAATGTACTTGAATACTGCATATGTTCCCGTGCATTACCTACATAACTAGACATTTTATTCTTCATACATGCACATTTTGCACCCTTACAAAGACTAGTTAAGGGGTGTCCCCACTACTGGTACCTATATCTAAAAGAGAAGTGGAGGGAAAACGTATTAGTAGAAGCTTTAGTAAATTGAATTGAAACTCAGTGCTTGTGTATACCTCGTTTGGTGTGTATGTGTGGACGGCGTGTGTTAGTAAATCGTTTTCCAGTTGAGCGTGTTATAAATTTATTATAGTGTAATAATTGTTTATATTTTCTGGACATTATTGCGTTCCTACAGGAAAGTTATGTCGGATTAAGTTTTTAAAATTAAGTTTTTTTGCAAAAAAATTTCAAAATGTTCTGGGATTCTGGAAACGGTGCCTGTGAATTATGTGAATGTTCAAGGTAAGTCAATACAGATGTTTTTTATTGATAAACATTTACCTACGGACATCGACTTAGTCCCATTCGCAAATTTTCCAAAATAATTAAAATTTTAATCGTCGTAAAGAGAGTTACTTATTCCCGCATAATTTTTTTGGGCACGGGAAAAATTAAACATTTTTTCATTTCGCTTTTCTTTTGTGTTTCGAATGTTAAGGTCTAGTGATATCAGATATGATAACTTCATTACGAAATCCCAGCCTAAAATTTATACATAAATAATTTCAAAAATTGGTAATCGCATTGACCGGTAACCTCATGTTACCTAGGCATGCGGATTTTGAGCGGGAAACTCACCTGCGCTAAGTCAAGGTGAACATAGTTACTTTTAACGTTCGTTTTCGATTGTTGAAATTCCGCGTGTCAGCATTTTAGCGCAAATTTTAAAAGGACAATTTTGTTACAGTATGGTTAAAGAGGGTTGCCAAGTATCGGAAAACTGCTGCAGTGCATTTCATCACGACTCCTGCTCGGGAAAAGAAAACGTCCAGCAAACCTTTTGCAATAGCCCATTAAAAAATGAATCAGACTTATCTCTGTACAGTAGTTCTAGTCCAGATCGGCCAAATTGCGGGAGATACTCCCTCGATCGATGTGATCATCAAAGATTTCCTTTGAAAGAGCACGATCAGAATTCTCAAGATTCGGGTTACGAAGCCAGTTGTACGTCAGATGAATCCAAATTCTTCGAATTCGCACGCTCTTTGGGCGTAACGCCGCGACAATGTTCACCGATGAAACCGTGCAGCCTATCGTTTGGCTCGATGGATTCGATGGACGACGAATTTTTGGAGCTCGTAGACTTAGAGAAACCAATGGACGAAAACACTCAACTTCCCACCGACTTCAATAGCCTACTAAACGACCCATTTTCCACAGCGGTGAATTCAAGAGAAATTTCGCCAGATTTCAACGTATCCCACAGGGCCCAGCTTCGACGGGCGATTTCGTACGATAATTCCGGGCGCACTCCCAACAGCAGCCGTGTACGATCCTGCTTGTTCAAAAAAGACGACGTCGATTTTAGATCATTTAAAAGACCAGAACCACCGATTGTGTTTAAAAGCCCAATTCAAAATAAACGAACTAAAGTTGTTGAAAATACTTGTTCCGTACCGGAAATGGAAACCTCAGTAATTCTGCCCCAACGACCAATATTTGGCCGAAGCATGTCCGCAACAGAAGAAAGCATCAAGTACGCCTTGCATCGATCATCAACCGAACCAGACCTAATTGGTGACTTCAGCACAGTATTCTGCTTACCGCTCACAACGGGTCGTCATCAAGATTTGAAGTCCATCACCCCCCAAACCTTAGCCGCACTAATCAGGGGCGAATATCGAGGTGTCGTTAATTCCTTCAAAGTTATCGACTGTCGTTATCCCTACGAATTCAACGGCGGTCACATCGAACGCGCAACAAACTTATTCACAAAGGAACAAGTAGTGTCACATTTACTGGATACACCCCTATCATCTTCAGACAAAGCGTCACGAAATATTTTGGTGTTCCATTGCGAATTTTCCAGTGAGCGTGGACCAAATTTGTAAGTAACCGTCGCGTGCGCGAAGAGTTTTTAATTCATTTTTTTGTTTTAGATATCGCTTTTTAAGAAAGTGCGATCGCCTACGTAACACAGACTCCTACCCCACGCTTCACTATCCTGAAATTTATTTATTGGAGGGAGGGTACAAAGGTTTCTTTGAGCAGTATTCGGAATTATGCGTCCCCAAAGCGTACTTGCCTATGTTAGACTCTAATCACTCGAACGACCTTAGGCATTTTCGGGCGAAGTCAAAAACTTGGAATGCCGACAAATTCCGCTCAAACAAGGAATTTAGCTTTAAGCGTTTAGGTTTTCCCTAATTTAAATGTTTCAAAATTGTACCTTGCTTTAGGTTAACGTTTACTGTTTAGTGTGTGCCAAATAAGAAGCAGTACTAGTTCACCCACTTATAGTACAAATTTAGGATTACTTTTAACGTTTTGGGATTGTATAGTAGAATTTAAGATTGATTTTTCAGAGTTTTATACCTTTACCTATGTACAAACAGATCCTATAGTTAGTAATTTTTTTTGATTGTGCGGCTGACGTGTATTTGTATAGCTTTAGACACGCAATCTGGCTTATATAGGCGTTTATGCAATTTTGTTTTACACCAAAGCAACTTAATGGTCTTTTATCTGGTAATGCCAGTTAGTTAGTGCAATTACCCAAGCAACAGCACTGTGATCTTTCTATACATTTAAACATTAATTTTAAAAGTGCTATGTGCTTGTGTGTTCATCTTTGTTTTTAACTTTTTTGTTGTGTTTATACGTCTTTTATTTGTGTGACTGCAGTATTGTAATATAGAAATTTATAAAAACTATATATTATATATTATTGCAATGGTTGAGAAGTTGACAGGATCTTAAAAATTGTGATCTGTAATATCCTCTTGGCAATTTCTGAATCCCTGCATTTTGATTATGTATTTTATACTCGGATAAGATCTGAATTATAAAAAAGATATTGCGATAATAAATTTTAATACGATTATTAATTTACGATTTTAACAATGGAATGCAACCCCATTAACTGGCAACAAAATACGTTAATTTTACCATCGCATTCGCAAATTTTAAAAATACTAACACTGTAATGTGGATTTTGAGGTCCTACATGATCAGGAAACGCAGCCGTTCTGTAACGCTTTGATAGGGAGAGAAAATCAATACAGTATTGTAGCCCCTTGTGTGTGTGGTCAACAGGATTGCCAACGACCTCTCCCGACAATGAAATTTTCCTGTCGCTAGCAGAGTTCAACAAAAATTTGCACAGGAATTAGGTAGGTAGAGCAGAGGCGAATCAACCACAAGGACCCTGTAGATATTCATATTTGTTAGTATTCGAGTATACTTATTATTGGATTCTACTTTTCTCCGCTCATGTCAGACGCAAAACGACCCCTCCCTTCATTGCGACCTAAATTTAACAGTGTATGCCTGTCCTCTGTGGCCCCATACCAATACTTTACTCTTGGAAAAGAACAAACCAAGTAAACGATATCGCAAATGCAATAATTAAATAGGGGAGGCTATCGTCTGTAAATGATTTTTTGTGGCCTGCATTGTTTTATGTGCTACATTGTGCATTAGGAAAAAACGTGCGAAAGCGGCAAAGGAAACCCTGCTAGACCTAACCCTCCTTCCCCTATTGAATTGCATCCAATTTATTAGTTATTTAGGAGCTTTTCGTATCGCAAACACAAAATTTTAGAACTCGTTTAAATCACTAAGAATCTAAAATTTATTATTGGGATGCCCCCCCCCCCCCCTCTTCTGATTGCCATTACTTCTTTCATATTAAATTTTGTACTGGAATTACAAGCTATTTAAAAGCTTTAATTTATAAGTAGCTAGGTAATTGCAATTTTTGAGCGCCATTCTTACAAGAGCAAATATAAATATAATCGTTGGGGCAGCCCGGTCCACTTGGACGTAGCCCCTCCACTGTTTCCCTTTACTTACTTCAAATTAAGTTTTATACAAGAATTACGAACTGTTTACCTTTTAAGAGCTTTCATTTGCAAGCAATTACAATTTACAGTCAGTCTTAAAAGAGCAAATAGATAGATATAGCTAGGTAATCCTTTGTAAGGCCAGGTCTATTCGGACGTAAAAACTTAATGGGCCTAAAATTTATATCTGATTTTGATGTATGATCTAGGTATCATGAAGCAGGTAAACAAACCGTGGATTGTTGTCATTAGAAAACGTCAAATTGCTACAATAATTAAGTTCAAAATGTTGAAATTCACAAGAATATCTATACCTTAGTTAGACAGTTACCCAAAAGTGAAATTGTAAACTTGTTCAGAGATCAAAATGTTAGCCAGGCAACCATTTATAGCGGAAAAAGAGGATGTAAAAAAGCTACATTCAGGATTTTATATCTGTGATATGGAAAATTGTCTAAATGAAGTAAAATTTAGCATGACGGAATTCGATGACAAATTTCTAGTCTGATGGGCAATTTCTATAAGGAGAAACTGCTTAATTATATCACCCATGGGCAGAACGGCGATATATATTTAGACCCGACTTCTTGCTTCGTGTTATTATTCCAGGAGATCGGGAATGGTCATGGATTTAGTTTCGTCTGTAAATGATTAGCTTGGTGTTCAGTCGAGCCCATGTTACACCTAAATAAGAGTTCTCATGCCAAATTTTTCGTTCTGACATCTCACGTTGTTTTCTTGAACATCGTTCTGCTTGTTTCCAATAAATGCAGGGATTACCATCATGATGTTGCATTATATTCGCACAGATGCCGCCATCCTATGACAGAAAACTGCATCTCACGCCCTAGACTTCTATTCAGCAAACTAACGTTAGATGTCAGAACGATACATTTTTTAAATTTCAGCGCCTACCATAAAAAAACAGACGGTATTTGGGCAGTATAAATAAACAAAACTACAAAACACATAAACCCTAGCGTTTATAATTGGTTGCTGTGTACTTCATTACACTGAGAGAAATAATGAGTAACGATAAAGTCAATAGAGTAATAAATAAAATATGGTAACATTGTATTTTGCCAAACTCATTTGTTTTTGTGTTGAATACACTATAAGGTATGAAATACTTCTTTATATGTATAATTTGATGTGGTAATAATGAATACATCATGTTATAATGTGTAGGGATCAAAGTTAAGTATGAATACATCCTAATGTATATGTGATCCACACCAAACGATCATGTATTAGTGTCAATAGTGCATTTCTTTTATTCATCCATTGATGAGAAAGTAATAAACAAGTTCTCTATATTGGACAATAGAAGGAATTGTCATTACTAACGTATGGTAGGTAATTTAATTGACGCATAATTCTGCTACTCCAGCAAAGACCCCGAAAAGCACCAGGAGCTGACGGCGCATAACTCTCGAGCGCTAAAGAACGTCACGCGCCTACCGAAGTTCCCAACTATCTGCAGAAGAAGGCGATAGTGAGAAGACAAGAAAGCTCTCGCCGAACCCCAGAGCTACAGACCCATATCCTCCTACCAGTCTTGGGGAAGGTCTTCGAAAAGGTACTGCATCCAAACGTACGAGACCTGAGTAGTTCGAGTTTCGCAGACAACGCTCTACAACCCTACAAGTCATCCGCCTAATAGACGCGGTTGCTGAAGCCTACAACAGAGCCTCAGTAACCAGAGCTGGGCAGTATTCGATTTTGTAAATACCTTTTAGTATTCAAATCCTTTAAAGTATTCAAATACTTTGTAATTAAATACTTTTATGGAAGCAGTATTTGTATTTGTAACTCAAATACTTTCACAAATATTTAGTATTCGAATACTTCGCAAAGTATTTGGATACTTCGTAAAGTATTCGAATACTTCGCAAAGTATTTGGATACTTCGTAAAGTATTTGGATACTTCGTAAAGTATTCGAATACTACGCAAGGTATTTGAATACTTTGAGAAGTATTCAAATACTTCGCATAGTATTTAAATACTTAACCTTCCGTTTTTATCAAAAATCGACTACTGCAAAATTTCTGGAGAAAACACTTTTTCTTATTAATTTTGGTGCGTAGAATCCAAAACGATTCGTACTTTTTCGATCAGACTTCTCAATCAAAAGTTATGGAGTTAAACACCAATTTCGAAAAAAAATTCAAAGGGCTGTAACTTTTGAACTAGGCCACATTCTATAAGAAAATTTTTTTTCTGGGTCGATCTGAGACAATTTTTTCTTCGGGGCTTAAAAAAAGGCAGTGTATAACCTTCCTTTTTCACCAGAAATCGACTACACCGAAATTTCTCGGGAAAACACTTTTTCTTATTAATTTTGGTGCGTAGAATCCAAAACAATTGGTACTTTATCGATCAGACTTCTCAATAAAAAGTTATAGACTAGAAACCAATTTCGAAAGAAAATTCAAAGGGCTGTAACTTTTGAACTAGTAGCCCAATCTTGGAACTGTTGAAATTATGGATTCTACAGGCCACATTCTATAAGAAAATTTTTTTTCCGGGTCGATCTGAGACAATTTTTTTTTGGAGGCTCAAAAAAAGGCAGTGTTAACCTTCCTTTTTTACCAAAAATCGACTGCACCAAAATTTCTCGAGAAAACACTTTTTCTTATTAATTTTGGTGCGTAGAATCCAAAACAATTCGTACTTTTCGATTAGACTTCGCAATCAAAGGTTATGGACTAGAAACCAATTTCGAAAGAAAATTCAAAGGGCTGTAACTTTTGAACTAGTAGCCCAATCTTGGCACTGTTTGAAATTATGGATTCTACAGGCCACATTCTATAAGAAAATTTTTTTTCTGGGTCGATCCGAGACAATTTTTTCTTCAGGGTTCAAAAAAAGGCAGTGTATAACCTTCCTTTTTCACCAAAAATCGACTACACCAAAATTTATCGGGAAAACACCTTTTCTTATTAATTTTGGTGCGTAGAATCCAAAACAATCGTACTTTTTCGATTAGACCTTTCAATATAGTTATGGACAAGAAACAAATTTCGAAAAAAAATTCAAAGGGCTGTAACTCTTGATCTAGTAGCCCAATCTTGGAACTGTTTGAAATTATGGATTCTATGGGCCAAATTCTATAAGAAAATGTTTTTTCTTGGTCGATCTCAGACAATTTTTTTTTCCGGCCTCAAAAAAGGGCAGTGTATAACCTTGATCCTTTTTTTACCAAAAATCGACTACACCAAAATTTCTCGGGGAAACACTTTTTCTTATTAATTTTGGTGCGTAGAATCCAAAACAATTCGTACTTTTTCGATCAGACTTCTCAATCAAAAGTTATAGACGAGAATCCAATTTCGAAAGAAAATTCAAAGGGCTGTTAATAAGAAAAAGTGTTTTCCCGAGAAATTTTGTAGTTGTCGATTTTTGGTAAAAAAAAGGAAGGTTAATTATTCAAATACTTTGCGAACTGCGAAGTATTCGAATACTAAATATTTGTGAAAGTATTTGAGTTACAAAAACAAATTGCTTCCATAAAAGTATTTAATTACAAAGTATTTGAATACTTTAAAGGATTTGAATACTAAAAAGTATTTACAAAATCGAATACTGCCCAGCTCTGTAGCTGCATTATAATGGGCCCTTTTTGGAACCAACGAACGTTTATAGCACGCGTATATTATTCAGATGCGTCACATCACGTGTATGCAAGGTATAATTAAAAAAAACGTGTGATACACGTGTGTAAATGCCTGCGGATACTCTTTGGCGCCATGACCACAAACAGTGAGCGTCTCCCCTCCTCCTCGCATTAAGACAGCAGGACTACTAGCTACGCCACTACTTTTATGTAGAAGTAGATAAGATTAGTAATTCGAGGTAGCTTGTGCAAGTAGTCAACTACTTTACCAGAAAACTTTTATTATATTAAACCAATAACTATTTAATTACATAAACTAAAAAAATAGGGAAATACAGATTTATAAAAAAAAGTAAATGACTTAACAATATTATAAACACATATTACAGTAAAATGCATGAAGTGCACATAAATCCACAATACATTACAAATATGTACTTAGGTGTAAAAACTTTCAGATTTCACACAGCCCATGCTTTATCAAACTAATACGTTTAGTACTTCCGCATAGTAGTCGTCGGTTTATACTCAAATCTAGCACCGTAGTTATTGATGACGGGCGGGGGAGGACAGGATGGACCTACATTTCCCGCCGAACTGCCTTGGAATCCAGGTGCGGACGGCGTTGAAGTCGCATGCATACTTCCTGCTGTCCACCTAAACACAACAAATGAATAAGCGGGGCATCGAATCGCATTTAGAAATTAGCAACAGTATAATGTTATGTGAAATTGACCCTTTTGGACCTAGCCCCCCCCCCCCCATTGTGAATCAATTTAAGAAGTGTAGCTTTTCACATCGCAAGCACAAACTAAATCACTAGACATCTAAAAGTATGGGGTGGCAGTCTGCTTGGGCCCCCCCCCCCCTCACTCAATGATTGGAATTATTTCTTTCGGGTGTCACTCTTAAAGACAACAAAATTTCATGGCCCTCTGACACACCTTCAAGGAAAATTCCAGGACTCTAGGACAATTCCCCTACAAGTAGTTAAAAACCGTTAGAAAAGGGTGCGGACTGACGTACAAAATGCAAACAATAGCACATTTTTTTAATTGTTAAAAAATTAACAAAAAAACAGACTATTATAGCCTAGGGGTCAATGTTCAGCTGATTCGCCCTGCATATGAAGCCATTGCAGTCTTTCTTTCTACGATAGTCCTGTAAATAACGCATAGCGGCTAATGGGAAGTACAAATGAAGGAAGAAATATACAGGGTGGCGCATCTAGAATTGGGGAATGTGTCATGCGGTTTTGACTAAAAATATGAACATATGTGACTGTGCGTTTTCGTCTCCACCACCTTAATCATCTTAAAAATCGCCTAACAAATCACATTCCGTTCCTCAGTTATTAAGGCATTAATTAATTGGCATTGTAGGCCCAAAAATAAGGAAGACCTTTTTGACATCTCCGTTAGTTATGAACCGAATTGCATGAAATTCAAAATGAATGAAGCCATATAATACGCAATGTTCAGTAGGATTATTGTACTAAGCGATCAAAAATGAGTTGTGGTGTCAACTTTGGAATCTTTTTTTACATGGGAAATCGTACTTAATTTGAAATTCCAAAGAAGACCGCCACTCATTTTTGATCGCCCGTTATAAGCTAAAGCAGTTGTGATTTTTACCTTCTAGGTCACAGTTAATGTATGGCCAATTCAAAATCATACTATGATAAAATCCCTAAAAGGTTGGTGTTCTTGTCTAAAGTGGTTCTGAGCTGTGATCGTTCCCTTCAAGATAGTAACTTGATCGTGGTTTATGTCTTGGCTAATGTAGCATATAAGGGGTTTAAGTGAGCCCTTTAGAAGTAATATCCATATAGAATAGGTACCAGTAAGCATGTCAAAAGTAAATAGGATAACTGTGAAACGATTCTAAATCCAAAAGTCACATTTTTGGCTGTATGTACAATACCAAATTTTGTTGAAACAGAATATTTTTCGCACTCCCCTTTTCGTGGTAAGAATTTTGAAATTGTTTTTGCAAAATCGGAAAAGACATCCCAAAATCTACTCAAAAGAAATGCCACCAGTCTAACTCATGGTTGCTAAGAAAAAATGAAAGAAGACGTATAAATTTTACCACTCTCAAATGAAACACGTTGGACCCTCAGTTTATTTCGCTCAACTCTCTCTACTGCTCAATTTTTTACGTAACACCCTGTATATTGTGGTATCGACTTCAAATTTTCCCAAATTTTAGTAAACCTGATCCAAAAATAGCCACAGATTCATCCTCGGGCCCCCAAAATTAAACAAGTATAAATTGTGCACTGATGTGCGGATAAAGCGCATTTTTTTAACGTATTTATACGTAACACCCTGTATGTCGAGTTATCCTCGGGCCCCCAACACTAAACAAGTATAAATTGTGCCAAAATCTTGGGCATTTTTTTAAACCGAAATAGCTTAATAAATACTTGGGTTATAAGGTTTATCAACGTTTACTTTCTTGCTAGATGATTAATGGGGAGGGGGATCTTTATACATGAACATTCAAAGACTGCGTCGCATACATTCAAAATCTACACTATACAGGATGATTCACGTAGTCCTTTCGTTAGAAGTTTTTAAAAATTCTATTCTATTAAAAAAAACATGATGGCAACACCTCCGAAAGCGGTGCAATTGTGAAATTATTTTCTTTCAATTCAAAATGGCTGTAAACCAAATTTCAAATTTCTATTTCAACTGCCAGTTTAAAAACTCCTAACGAATTGGCTATATGAGTCTCCCTGTATACAATATCAATACAGTAGTGAGTAGACTCTCGTTAATACTAACTCAAAAAAATTGTTTCAAGCAAGTCTGAACCTGCAAAATGTACTGGTCACATTACTGAATGTTCATATATGCAAATGTTCACATAAACGCGAGTCTACTATACGTGTATATCATGTGTCCATATTTGAAAGTCCCAACAATGAATTTTATGTGGCGCCACTGTTCACATTCATTCTCAACTTGGTTTTACACCGGCGTTTTTTTGTTAATGCTGAAAAATGTACTTGTGTTTTTCATAATTTGCATTAATTTATTTTGTAAGCTTATTGGATTGTGAGCTAGAGGGCGTGTTCCCTAATTTGAAATTCAAGCGGCCACCTTATACAGTACCTGTGCGGTGTATTGGCCCTCCACGTATCGGAGGCAAAATTTCTGACAGGAATAACTTTTACATGTTGCCAATTATTACTCGCTGCTGCACTTCTCTCGAACCGCTGAGCATCTACAAAAACAAAAATTCGACACCTCTGGCGTTAAGAAAAGCAATATTACCTTGTGAAGCGTTCATCGCGCGTGCTGCGGTACGCGGATCATCCCTGATTTCTGGCATGGGACGACGGGGTCGTTCTTCACGTACTTGAGTAAATCCGCCGCTATGTTCATGACCGTGCTCATGCTCATGTTCGTTGTATCGGCTATAGAAAAAAATGTTTAATTAAAAATGGGATAAAACACAACTATTCGCAATCTCAATCTGCATGTAATTTTCAGTTTTTGACTTTTTTTACTGGATGAGGAGTAAACTTACCCATGGGGCTCAAAACGTATTTGAGTAGATCCATCCTCAAAATGTCTCTCAGTAGTTACTCGTTTCCTGTCCTCAAATGAGTCGCTACGTCTAAATTCGGCAGATCGTTTTAAAGCCCTCCGTTCTTCCTGAAAGCGAGCCTTCTCTCTTTCTAACTCTAACTTTTCCAAATTAATCTCCCGTTCTAATTTAATGATACGATCCTTTTCCCGGTCCAGCTTTTCCTTTTCATATCGAAGTTTTTCCTTATCGGAACGCAACTTTTCCTTTTCGTCGTGTAACTTTTCTCGTTCACGTTCTAAACGAGCAATCTTAGCGTGCTCAATTTTTTCAAATTCCCTACGGCGTGCGGCTTCCTCACGACGTCGCCGATTTTCCTCTTGCAATAATCTTTTGTGATATCTCTGCCTTTCTTGTTTTTCCTAAGAAATTATGTCAATACATGGATGGTCAGATTAAGCAAAAGTGGTACCTTAATTTGTTCGTAAGTTAATAAACTATCTTTCTTTGTTGTGCTCGAGATGGAGCCATGACGAGATAAATCACGGCTCCGTGATTTCTGTAATGTAAGTGTTGTAAACAAAATCAGGGTCGAGATTCATTGTTTACCCTGTTTGTCGAATCGGGTTGTTTTTCCGCGGGGTCCTCCGCCTGGGTTTTTGGTTCCTCGCTTTTAAGATCCTCTGTATTGGGTTCGCTCTCTTTATTCTCACATTTTTTGCCATTTTTTTCGAGCGTTTTACTTTTCACATTGAGCGCTTTGCTCTTGAACTTTTCAAAGCTTGAATCAGGGCGTTCCTAACAGGAAAATACCAATAATCTTCCCAAAGTTCAATGGGAACTCACCTTTTCAATTTTAATAACTATCCCATTCAATTCGGAATTATTCAAGTTCGCAATACAGTTATCTGCATCTTTAACAGATGCCATTGTAACATATCCGTAACAATGGGCTCCGGGATGTTTCGCATTGATAACAACCTTGGCGCCTAGTACCTTTCCGTGCGCGGACAGTAACTGCTTCAGTTCGGCCGCGCGAGTCGTTTTAGTTATATTGGTAATCCAGAGATTTCGACTCTCTTGAGTTTTAGACCTAAATGGTATTACATTATTTACTTATTTCAACAACCCTATGGACTAATCGCGCTCGTTACTTAAATTGTAAACGTACGTTACGCAAAACTCGTTTTAGTAGAATCAATTTTATTTATATTTTTTTACTAGAAACGTCTTTCATAAGTAAAAAGTTGGCATTTTTCATTCTGCGCATGCGCGTAATTAATTTTTACTGTGTGCGATCCGTTTGCCTTTGCCAATTGACATTTTTAGTTTTTGATTTGTACCACATACGATGTTTTTCTTTATTAGAAGCATCTATGGCAAAATTTCAAAGAAATATCTTCATAAATAAGGAAGTTGGCACTGCGCACATCTAATGTTTACATTTTTACAATATGAGATATGTTTGCCTTTAACTTAAGCAGCTGTCACTCAAATCTCAGAAAGATTTCGCTATAAGACCGTTGATATTGCGCATCCTGCGCATATTAATGATATGTTTGCAACATGTGATGAGTGACGTTGAGGGGTTGAACGACTCTAGTCAGGAAAGTAGTACAATGGGCCGAACTTTAGATCTAATAAACGCTGTTTTTATTATTTTTATTGTCTTTGTTTGTGTATTTTTATTGCCAGGATCTATACTGTAAATTGCAGTAATCGAGATCAAATAAACATATTAGACCAAGAGCTCGCGTATAAAAAACCGCATGATAAGGTACCAATGGTTTAAGTATTGAAATGGATAGTGCGTAAGATAGTAAAATAATAACCGCTCGTCTGCCGCTGGTAAGTGGTCACCCGTAAGCCCTATTATAAAATGAATTTTGAAAAAATCGACTCACAATCTCGTTATTAGTACCAAGTTGAAATATGTCTTAAAACATGCGGAAACATCATTAGTTAACGAAACCAAATTGGCAGACGCGTTGTTTGGTAGCATTTTTGAGGCAGACGCAGTTAAATATTTTCATGTCATCTCGTTTCGGCGCATATACTGTAACGCGGTAGAGTGAGACGCGTGCTGCGGTACGCTTTATTAAGGAGTTAACACCAAGAAATTTAATCAGATTTGCATTTAATAATAAAACACGCATATGTACTCTTCTTAAGAAAAATTCCCATACAATAATAAAATATAATATAAATATTTTAATATTGTAGAAATCCAGGCGTCATTTTTGCCGAAAAAATTCCTAGGAAAGATTCTTTTTCGTCAATTGCTTCGTTTTATTGTCATTAACAATACCATATAAAATTCTTCCAAAAATCCGACCCGGAAGTATATTTTTTTCAGTTTGTCCAAAAAAAATGGGACCATTTTGTGTTTTATTGCAAAATAACTCAATAACTATCGTTTTTACGTAAAAAATAGTCGTATATGAAAATAAAGAGAACAAAACTTTCAACATTTTATCTATTTGCCTTTTTTTGTAGATCCCATAAATCCGCGACCAGCTGATAGTAAAAGTGCTCATAAAAGTGGCGATACCCTCTGTAGCGCTCTCCCATACATTCTTCTAAGGTATTCTTTTTTAATTTCAGCTGCATCCATTAATATGAAGTTAAAATGTATGTTGTAAGGGATTGGGTATTTTACTTAATTAGAAATTTTTGGAAATATACAGCGATGTTTCGCGTACCGCGAAAGGAGGGTAGTTTATCAGAACTTTCCCACCCCGGGCGTAACTTGGTACAAACGTCTGGAAGCACAAGATACCAAGAGAATTTATTTTGCTGGCACAATCCATTCAAAATTTAATTATTATTACGCGTGTTTGTTGGTGCATTAGCAGGTGCATAGTTCACGTTAGGTCTGTTTAGTTTTCAGTAATGAATTAACTTTGAGCAACATTCAGCAAGATATGTTTTAACGAAGGTACCTACCAGAATACTTTGTCTTGGCGGTGCCATTAGGGGCATTATCTTATGCGCTAACTTTAAAAGGACACTTTTTTTTAACCGAACCCATGGGAAAATACTCTCAATCTCGCTTAGAACGTGAGTGACGATTTTATTTGTTAAGAAGTAATCGAGATGGGCTTGAGGGAAACATGATAAAAATTAGAGGAGAACTTTAGAAAAACTAAAAGTCAATAAGAAGCCTTGATAAACTTGCCAATACATTTCAAAAATTTGAGTTACATTCTGGATCAAGACATACATTATTGCCTATAGGAGAGTTCTAAAGACTTCTAACATGCAAAGTACTAAAGTTAGACTTCAAATTCAACTCCAGCCCCCTAACTCTATGATTGTGGTTTCTCATATTTAAATTAGATTATGTTAAAAACCTATTGCATTCAGATTAAGATCATTAAAACATTAGAAATAAACCATTATAGGTACGCTCAACTTAACAGGGAAGCTTTAACAATAGTATTCGCTGTAAGAAATTATATTATTACCTGTATATGGACAAACGTTTATTTTGAATTTAGAGACTCGTCCATTGACTCATATTTTCAATGAAAATTCAAAACTTCCAACTATGACTTCGTCCAAATTTTTATGTGGCTCAATAAATTTGATTACCAAATCCGTCATAAAAAAACATGCATATTTTTTATCCCCTATTACAATGTTTGAAGAAGAGAACCACATCGAAGAGGAAAAATATTTAATTTCCAGTGAATTAAATGGTCAAATTTCAAATTCAACACTTCATTATAGTGGAAGTTATAATACACCTTCAAAACTTAAGATCAAATTTATTAAACGGAAAAAGTTTTGAATCACGGTATTAAATTCAAACTAGTGTCATATTCACATGAGCGAAAGAAATCTTCCCTAGGAATTATTTCATTAATCGCATAATTTTCGATTGACGCTTGGACGATATATCACTGTTGTTGTGAGCTGTGCTTATTAGATCGCCACACCGCAAGCGTCTGACTTTACCGCGTTACAGTATACGCGCCGAAACGAGATGGCATCAAAATATTTAACTGCGTCTGCTACGAAGATGCTACCGTCTTTTCAAATTTTCACTTCACGTATCGATTAAGCACATTTTTTCACACATTTTAATACAACTTTTAAATTGGTACTCAATCACGCGATTCTAAGTGATTTTCGACGTCTTTGATTGCGTCTGCCCCAAAAATGATACCAACTAACGCGGCTGCCAATTTGGTTTTGTTAACTAATGATGTTAATAATATAATATAATATTTATTTTTACATTCAGTTGACACTGTTAGTCTTGTCTGGATATTTAACATGTAAAGTAAGTATATAACAATCAAAACACATGAATAAAATATAAAACAAACACATCAATAAATATAAAACAAACAGTATTAACATAAATGAAGGGTTATGGCCATGGGGCAAGCATAAACTCTTCGACACTGTAATAACAATTTGCTAAAATATATTTTTTTAATGTTCGGATCGGCTGAAAAGAATATACTTCCGGGTCGAATTTTATATGGTATTGTTAATGATAATAAAACGAAGCAATTGACGAAAAAGAATCTTTCCTAGGAATTTTTTCGGCAAAAATGACGCCTGGATTTCTACAATATTAAAATATTTATATTATATTTTATTATTGTATGGGAATTTTTCTTAAGAAGAGTACATATGCGTGTTTTATTATTAAATGCAAATCTGATTAAATTTCTTGGTGTTAACTCCTTAATAAAGCGTACCGCAGCACGCGTCTCACTCTACCGCGTTACAGTATATGCGCCGAAACGAGATGACATAAAAATATTTAACTGCGTCTGCCTCAAAAATGCTACCAACCAACGCGTCTGCCAATTTGGTTTCGTTAACTAATGATGTTTCCGCATGTTTTAAGACATATTTTAACTTGGTACTAATAATGAGATTGTGAGTCGATTTTTTCAAAATTCATTTTATAATAGGGCTTACAGGTGACCATTTACCAGCGGCAGACGAGCGGTTATTATTTTACTATCTTACGCACTATCCATTTCAATACTTAAACCATTGGTACCTTATCATGCGGTTTTTTATACGTGAGCTCTTGGTCTATATTATTGTTATTAAAAAAGTGAAGTCAAAACCTCGAGGTATTTATGGAAGAACATATAAATTGTCAGAATATAACAAAGACACAGAATTCCAACAGAACGAAAATAAATCGGTTAAGTATAACGATTATTTTAACGCAAGCATATCAGTTTTAGGGGATGATTTATTGGACTTTAACTGCATCTGCATAAACAAGATGAATTGGGGTGTAGCGGTAAATGCGAGGGTAATTGTCACGACTAGCAGTTCCATAATCTTACATTTGAATGTCACTTAATAAATCTACATACAGGGTGTCCCATTATGAGACAGTCAATTATTGCAGAAACTAGCGGGGATATCAAAAAACGATTTATATAAAGTATTCTTCATATGGAGGGACCCATTTAGTAATTCTATTCACATAACTGTCCCTTAAGAGTCACTCCATTTTTTCAAATAGAAACCTACAGTAATATTTATTAAGAAGTAGACATAGGTATTTACGTGTATGGTTTTTCCCTGACAAAATCTCTTCTGAAGGGCGCCTAATTTTATGCATCCAAAATAACTTCTTGAAACAAGAGAGGGATAATAAATAAATAAATCTGGCTGTCATATTCATTTTCACAGAAAATAAATCTCTTGACTCCTTAATCTGTGAAGGCACTATATCATCTATATCAACTTTTCCGTCAGTTCAATACATCACACACAAAGGCACAATTTTTAACAATGACATTTAAAGAGGATAAACATACAACAACACACACAAGTTGCTGCAATTTTATTTTGATATTTTTCCCATCAACAGGGGCGACTTTTTTGTAATTATGGAGCTGATTAATTTATTATGAATCAACACTTATCAGTTTCTTTTCATGACCTTTTTAACCGGACTTGGTTTTTCAAGATTTCTAAAAGGAATTTTGATTGGCACATTTGCCCATTTAACCTAATCTCTATTAATAATAACCAATCCCAGTCAATCTGGAACACATACCCAAAAACCTAGGTAATGCCATTAGTTCCAACCTTCTATGATCTATGTGGTTGCCGAACAAAAAATTACAGATCATATATATCTTACTACCCATGTAAGATAGAAAAAAATGTAAAAACTGTTCAGTACAGCCTAATGTTAAGCCAGCACCCCCAATTAAACAAAAAATTTCACGCAAATGGGCAGAGCCTACTTTACGACATTTATACTGTACAAAGATATTTATGAATAAGTAAATGAAGCTTGGCTAATAGCGTTTCTTATCAAAATCCGGTAATTGAATGCCCTGCAGTTTGATATTATGCAACTGATAAGAGATGCATAAATAGCATAAAAGTGATCCCACTAAAACTGTGATAGGTCGAAAGATAGCGAATGTTTATATTGCGCGCATTCCACAAAATTATTATAATGCCGCTAAATAATAAAAGATTCGCCCCGCAGGCGTACAAGGTGAACCAAAAAATTCCACCAAAATGGTACTTTTTTTAATTTGTTGCAAGATCGCTTATCTTTCAATCCAAAAACACACCTAACTCCGATTGGTCGTTTCGCGTCCTCCTTCTTGGTTTCAGGCGGTACCACTTTTGCCTTCAATTGGTCCTTCGATACGGCGGGGCTCTCACCTAATTAAAAATGTATCTTATAATAAAAACGGATGTTGCAGGGATTACATAAAACTACCTAAGGTACCAATAATAAAAACCGCAACAAATAATGGAATACCGTCACACATAATAAACCGAGAATGTGATATAAACGATAAGTCATACGCATCTTACCTTCGATCTTTTTACTCATGGTGATGTCAGATTTGAGGACGGAATCCGACTGCTCAACCTGTATAACGTACATGAGAAAACTATAGAAATTAATTTAGATACAAACCTCCTCGTCTTGAAAACTTTCTCCTTCTTCTAAAGTCAGTTGAATAAAACTAGAAGATTCTGAAGTGGACTCTGCTGCTTTTAAATTTGTCTGTAAACCTTCCTTTGGTTGCTCTTTGAGCGAAGCCTCTATCTTCTCTTTTTCGTTCGTTACAGTATCTTCGGCTAAAACATCAATTGAGTAAAATGCAAAAGCAGGATAGCATTATTACATGAATCAGGAGCTTGTTTAACAATCTTCTTGTCGTCTTCCGAATTGGATTTCTCTGTCTCCTCTTTCATTACCTAGAAAATTGAGTTCAGTTACACGATTTCTATCAGAACATAACTATGAGCTTGCAGGGGAAATGCTATAAAAAAGACCCTACAGAAACGTTTTCTAACATTTCCTTTTAATATTCGCTATAATAATTAGTCACAAAATGCTGAGGGAAAACAGACTTATCAAAACAAAAAAGGTGTTACCTTCTGGAGTCTGTCAATCAGCACTTGCTTACTACCAGTTTTATCCAAACCCCGTTTTTCCAATTCGCCCCGCAAATCCACTACCCTTAAGTCTGACAACGGACGATTTTCCACGTTTTCTGGCATTAATAACCAGTAAAGCTATCAATTATTTAAGCACCGGTTTACGCTCTAACGAAAAACGATTATTTCAATGGCTACTGTACAGAGCGTTATTAATGAATGAGATGAGGATCGGTAAAGTAACAACCTTTTTCTATGCCGGTAAATTTTATCACAGGGTAAAACGCAATTATTTACCTTAATTGCGGATTTACTCTGCCTGTTTATAACACAATTTCAACTAACGAGACCACAACGGCGTAGACGATTCTTTTTCCAAATGACCACTATCAGACTCTCGAAATTCCATACACTGTTCGGATTTTTTTTAGAATATTTGAACCCGTTGGATAGGTACTTCGTGTTCTTCAGGTTCTTGGGTTTTCTTATTCTTTTTGGAATTTGTCCGATTTTTGAGTATTTTCACGATTGTATGGAATTCTGAAAATGTCTCAATTTTTCGGATCCTCCTTCTATTCTATTCTATTCTATTCTCAGGGGAGCCCGACCGGACAGCAGAGGCACATCAGAGGCCCATATTGTGCCTACCCCCTTTCTTCGCAACTGAGTTCAGAGCCCGGCGTTCCTCTCAATGAAGGATAGGACCCTGTTTAGCCTAAGTTGCTTCACCCTCCTCGGTTCCAGGTATCTGTCTCCAAGGAGTTGATATCTGTCCCTGATCAAAGCGTCACAGTGACAGACCACATGCTCGGTAGTTTCATCTGCCTCGCCACAGAACCTGCACGTGGACTCCTCCGCGAGCCCAATGTTATGCAGGTGATAGTTGACCATCCAGTGTCCCGTAAGGATACCGGTGATCTTCCTAATCTGGCTTCTATTCAGTTTTAGAAGCTTAGAAGACCCCGATTTGCCAAGGGGCCCTGTTAGAAAGGCCTTGGACTGCCGGAGTCCGGTTACTTGTTGCCACTGAGCCTGGAATTGACTGGTCAACCAATCTTTAATCCTGGCCCCAAAAACGGAGGGAGCAATCCCTGGGGTAGGCTCGGGCCCGACGAAGACTCCACCACTGCCTTCGCGAGTCAACTCGTCCGCCCTTTCGTTGCCCCCTATTCCGCAGTGCGCTGGCACCCAAATATCAAGCTTACCCTATTAGACTCACCTAATCTATCTAGGGTTCGCCTGCAATCAAGCGCCGTAGCTGATCGGAACCTGTCTACCGACAGGGCCCTCAACGCCGCCTGACTATCACTGCATATGTATATATGCTTGTTACGGTAACCTCTACGGAGGTTTTCCTGTGCACAGGTCATGATGGCTAACATCTCTGCCTGAAACACGGTGCTATGCTGACCAAGGGAGACGCTGACGCTGGCTCTCGGTCGATCACCATATATACCCATGCCCGTTCCCCTTTCTGTTTGGGACCCGTCTGTAAACCACACGAGCCCCTCAGGTTTGAGGAACGGGCAATCCGAGTTCAGCCACTGCTCCCTATCCGGGAGAATGACTTTATAACGCTTTGGTCTTAGCAAGATAGCCCGGATCACGTCCCTCCTTGCGAGGAGGGGATCGGTCCTGAGGGTTTCCTCCCAGATCCGCCCGTGCCCAAGGCTGCCTCGATCCTTCCATTCATCCCAATCGTTTAGCCGTATGGAAGCTTTCCGAGCCTCTGCCTCCACAGCTAAGTGTAAAGGCTCTAGGCCCAGAAGTGCCTCCATGGCCAAGGTTGGCGTGGTTTTTAGGGCTCCAGTGACTCCCAGACAGGCGAGTCGCTGGACCTTTCCTAGCTGCTTCCTGTAGGTTACCCTGCGCATGGCAGGCCACCATACAAGTGCACCATACAGTATTATTGGCCTTATCACTGCAGTGTAAAGCCAGTATACCAGTCGAGGGTTCAAGCCCCATGTACAACCAAAAGCCCTTCTACATGCCCATAGACACGCAGTGGCCTTTTTGCTTATGCGCTCAATGTGCCCTTTCCAGGTCAGGCGGGAGTCAATGATGAGCCGCTTTCGTCACAAAAGTGACGCGCGAGACCCCCGCGTGCGCCTGAAAGTTCTGTCGCTGGAGTGCCTGATAGGACGTCTCATCGACACCAAATGCGAGGAGAATCCTACCAGGCTCCTCCCTGCGAAAGAACGTCCTCCATAGACTCGTCCTGAAACCAGGATTTTGCCTCTGGAGGCGCTTCAAAATGGTGTCCGTGTCATCCGGGAGCCCGTACAACACAGCCATCACCTTGGTTACCCTCGGGACGTGCCTCTGAACTTTCAGCGACGCGCCATCCCAGGGCCGGATAAGAGGGACGGTCCTCTCCAACCAGTCCAAGGTCCACTGGTCCTCGCATTCGGCCACGATGGCACCCTGCGGATTCCAGCGGAACCCTGCCAGCCGAGGAAAGGGCCCTCCCTCCATCTGGTCTACGACTGCATTCAATGCAGCCATAATGCACCTCGACTGAGCCTCAGAGATGTCCACCTCCGGGTATGAAACCGGAACGACGGCCACCTTAAGCCCTGCCGCAGCGACTTGCCCATAAGTTCGTGGTGCACCCTTGGGTGCATCAGAACCTCTAGGCTTCTTCTCAGGCTGCTTTGAGCCAGACCCTGGAGTGCTTCCCTCTGATCTGAGACGCTTAGTCCCTGACGTCGGGTTGCCCCCCTGAGCCAACGACCCAGACGCAGCCTTAGGCTTTGGCGCAGGGCCCGCTTGACCCGAGGTTTTACCCTCGAGCCGGCGCTTCCTGGCCATCGCCTTCTGTGCGCCAGTCCTATTCTTCTTGCGAATAGGAGCTGACCCACCACCAGGTCCTTGGGTAAGGCCCTGCGTTGGAGCCGTCCCCTCTTTCGAGGAGCCTGCCCCGTTACCGGACCCCTTTTGAGGGCCCGGCTTGTTGGTCCCCTCTGACGAGGAGCCCAGAAAGGTTTTGTTAGAAGATTCCATACAATTCCCACGAGTAGTGCGGAAATGCGGTCTCACCTGGGCAGAGCCGCTTGCCCAGGGCTTGGCTGCCAGCCCCTTCCCAAAGGAAAGGAGCCACCACTCGGAGGTCGCCCGGTATCCGAGGGGCACCGTTATCGACACTGCACCCCAGTGCCACGCAGTCCTCGGCACGGTCGCTAACACCTTGACTTGGGAGGTTGGTCCGCGGCGACGACCTTCGTCGCTACCAGTCTGGGTTTTAGCCCCGACGAGCCACTTATAATCGTCACTACCCACACCGAAGTACGAGTCACGTACGATCATTCAAGTGTCTTTATGTGCTTTCCCCTATCCGCGACCCCCGGGGACGCGCCCGATGGGTGCCTAACCACACGGGTCGGATCCTCCTTACTCTTCAATTTTTAATTTTTTCAACCACTTTTTAAACACAAGGTTCTTAGAACAAGATGAAAAAAAATATCCCCTCTCCTCTGCCTCCACCTTCGACCTGACTTGGAGGGGAGTTAGAACGTCACTGCGATATGAAGTTCACGTAGGATCGATGGTTGCAAGTGGCCCCCACCCATCTTGTACCAAGAAGTTTGATTCATAAGGACAATCAAACACCTTTGTCCGAGCGGTAAAGCCGAGATGCCCCGCACAATCCTGAACTCCCAGGTTCGTGCATCGTACATGGTTGACGTACAACGAACACGAGTACCTTAACCGCCACCTGGGGACGCGCCTGGTAGGGTGGCACCGCTCAGGTAATAAGTAGTAATAAGCCAAATTATTCTTTCTTTTCAAACACCCTGTAGAAAGAAGCCATAACGGTACAGTACACACGGATTCGTTACCAATTTACAACAAGTACGACCAACGACGCCATGAAGTGTTAGTGCAACTCGGCGTTTTAATTTACCGTCACTTCAATGTAAGTAAACTATGTTTGGATAGAATTGAAGTAGATATTTAAAAGACTAACGGCACATGGAGGTGAGATACGCCATAACATTTGTAATGTTTTCAGTTGACTGCAATTTGAAAAATGGCGGTGGTGATTCAAACCCAAAAATGAATAGTTGAAGCTTTCCATGTGTCTAACAACTTTCAACATGACTGCACCACTCGGTATTCACACGTTAGACGCCTCCATTTTTTTCCCCGATGAACTTTTGGCCACCGAAGACTCCACTTTTATTCCCGATTCCATTCCCGAACAACCCGAAGATATCATCGCATGGCTGGATAAAGATGACAAAGCCATCGTATTAAGTGGTGACAGCTTGATTAGTAATAAGCCGGATCCATTACTCAATGCAGTTAGCAGAAGAGATTCACCGATATTACTTAATTTGAGCGACACGGACCACGACCAATTAGGCGAAATGGGAAGCATAGACTTATTAGACACATCAACATCGGAAAGTATGTTCTTTGAACAAAATTGCCAAACACGTTGGAAAATGGATAGAAATATGAATTCCCTTTTAAAGGATAAGATTTTAGCACCAAATAAATGTGATATTTTAGAAAAATTAGTCAAAGACGGTATAACTTTAGAAATTAAAGAAATTAATGGTAAGTTTGAAGTTCTCTTGGAGAATAACGGCGATCAAACTGAATTTCCTAATCATAATGTATGCGTAAATGAGCCGGGCCATATTAACCAACCCATTAGTAGACAGGCAGTGACATCGTTAGAAAGAACGCCATTGGCATCGGATTTGGATGTTCATATGGCCTGTTTACATTGTGAGATGGGATTACGAGTGTGGTTTTGCCCATTGGATGAATGTCTGCGAGCCTTCTATCGGTTAAACGTTGCGAAACTGCACAGTTTGCAACATCTAAATCATAAACCGTTCAAATGCAACCACCCAAATTGCACATGGGCATTCTTTACAATGGGCAAATTAAAGCGTCACCAAGAGACTCATAAGAAAAGGAAGGATTTTGTGTGTTCGTACCCAGGTTGTGACCGTAGCTTTACAACTATTTATAATCTCAACTGCCATCGCCGGGCTTCACACGAGACGCCCGCCGGTTTTTCGTGTACTGTTAAGACATGTGATAAACGATTTCACACTATGCGTTCGCGCGAGTTACATCTGAAAACTCACGGGGAGGAAGAGGCGCCGTATAAGTGTCCCGTCGCAGATTGCGGGAAGGTGTTTTTCCTGTGTACCAGCTTGATGTCCCATAGACGTATACACTCGCATAAGGAATCGGAGGTACGTTGCGACTGGGCCAATTGTGGACGGGTCTTTCCGCATCCGTGCAGATTGAAGCAGCACATTCGCCAGCATACCGGTCAGCGTCCGTTCACGTGCACCTTCGACGAGTGCAAATGGGCCTTTCCTACCGCTAGCAAGCTAAGACGTCATCTCAATTCGCATACTAACGAGAGAAAGTTCCATTGCACGATGGGTTCGTGTAACAAATCGTTTCTAAGATCTCAACATCTCAAGGACCACACCCTTACTCATATTGGGCAGAGGTTGTTTCATTGTGACGGTAGGTTGATGTTTATTTTAGGTGTTTGGTGTAGTGAGACGACCAAAATCACTATTGGAGGTATTCTTAAATATGCAATTGATATGTAAATGCAGGTACCATGGCTAATGTTGAGTTTGAAATGTAAAAAAAGTTGGTGGCATTGCCAACTGGTAGTTATATTTGTATGAATTTGGGTCATGTCATTAAGTTTAAGGAATGGTTATTTTCTAGAGAGGAGACACATAAACGTAACCTACTGGATATTTCTTCCTCATTCACTATGATAAAAATATATTTGAACATCCCTCAGGACAAGGACTGAATATTCTGTTCCAGACAGTTTGTTAAAATGAAAAACATAGTTTGGAAATTTTACACATTCTCTTTGTATTTTTTAACCAACCAATACATTTGCAGATTTTTTGGATTAAATTAATATTTGCAAAAATGGTGACGTACCCTCAACTCACCGAACACAATGGATGGAAGGAGGGGGGCTTATTTCACCTGCTAATTTTTAACAAAAATGTACAATAAATGCCAAAACAGTTTTCAAATTTCAAAAGTATCCACTTCAAATCCAAAAAAAGGTTGAAGGTTGATCGTTGATCGCAAAAATTTAAACCTTAAAGAGACAGTGGATAATTAATAACAAATTGTACCTTATAAGTATTGAAGTTTAGTGTTTGATTCAATGTTTGTTTAAAATAGCGATTTCTCTAGAATTAAGGAACAAGATCATTTGAACTCCAACAAACTGTATTAAAAAGAACAATATATACAGGATTTAATGTAAAATTAATTATAAAATTATGATATAGGTAGACTACAAATTTTGAAGTATATATATTTAATTTTACTTTTTTTTTATAGTTTTCTTGTTCTTTTGCATTTACCCACCCACATTCTTTAAAGAACTTATATTTAATGAACACAAAAAATAGTTAAATTTCCGAATTTCAAAGTGATAACTATTTCTTTTCAAATGGAACTCCCACTATTTTATTTCTCTACTCGATAGTCTTTTGTGTGGTCTTCAATTTTTGTAAGGGGGTGTCCCTTGCATTTTTTATTTGGCACTTTTTCGATACCTCTCTTTGTTACCAAATATTTGAACTTTTTAAAAACGTCTATTTTCATTTTTTTCCAATTATCTATGCAAGGAATTATTTTTTTCAAAATATCGCACTGAAATATCTATCATCATCAAAAACTACACAACTTTGCCAATTTAACCGAATCTGCAAGTATAATAATAACAAAGGTAGCCATGTTATCCTACTCAATTTAAGACGCCCTGTATAGGTATGTAGGTTTTACAATATATAAGTATGTAAAAAAAAATGGGTGGTAGAGGGATCAAAACAAGCACTTTTTCCAAATAAACCGAGGGTCCAACGTGTTTCGTTTGGGAGCCACCCTCAAAAAAGTGGTGAAATTTGCATTTCTTTAATTTTATCTCAGCAACCATAAGAGTTTTGAATAGGTTTTGGGGTATGCCCTTTCCGGTTTAGCAAAAATGTTTACAAAATTCCTACCGGGAAAGGGCGCACCCCTAAATGGGAGTGTGAAAAAAATTCTGATTTTGCCGACAATGACAATGACAATCATGAATCTGAAATTAGTTTAAGTCGATATTATGATTAAATGACATTAAAAAATTCGATATGATCATGATATTGGTATTGCATTCCCTAGTTTCTAGTCTATAACTTTTTATTGAGAAGTCTGATCGAAAAAGTACGAATTGTTTTGGATTCTACGCACCAAAATTAATAAGAAAAAGTGTTTTCCCGAGAAATTTTGGTCCAGTCGATTTTAGGTAAAAAAGGAAGGTTATACACTGCCTTTTTTTTGAGGCCCTCAAAAAAAATTGTTTCAGATCGACCCGGAAAAAATTTTTCTTTTAGAATGTGGCCTGTAGAATCCATAATTTCAAACAGTTCCAAGATTGGGCTACTAGTTCAAAAGTTACAGCCCTTTGAAATTTCTTTCGAAATTGGTTTCTAGTCTATAACTTTTGATTGAGAAGTCTGATCGAAAAAGTACGAATTGTTTTGGATTCTACGCAACAAAATTAATAAGAAAAAGTGTTTTCCCGAGAAATTTTGGTGCAGTCGATTTTTGGTAAAAAAGGAAGGTTATACACTGCTTTTTTTGAGGCCCGAAAAAAAAATTGTCTCAGATCGACCCGGAAAAAAATTTTCTTATAGAATGTGGCCTGTAGAATCCATAATTTCAAACAGTTCCTAGATTGGGCTACTAGTTCAAAAGTTACAGCCCTTTGAATTTTTTTTCGAAATTGGTTTCTAGTCTATAACTTTTGATTGAGAAGTCTGATCGAAAAAGTACGAATTGATTTGGATTCTACGTACCCAAATTAATAAGAAAAAGTGTTTTCCCGAGAAATTTTGGTGTAGTCGATTTTTGGTAAAAAAGGAAGGTTATACACTGCCTTGTTTTGAGCTCCGAAAAAAAATTGTCTAAGATCGACCGGGAAAAAAAATTTTCTTATAGAATGTGGCCTGTAGAATCCATAATTTCAAACAGTTCCAAGATTGGGCTACTAGTTCAATAGTTACAGCCCTTTGAATTTTCTTTCGAAATTGGTTTCTAGTAGGGAATGCAATCCCGCAGCAAAATCTCAAATCCCGGTATTTGTGGGATTCTTAGATGTTAATCCCGCGGGATCCCGGAATTTGCGGGATCTCGCAAAACTTTAAATAAATTGGCAAATAAGCAATTCTGTGCGGTTAACATCTGTATTAAAATAAATCGCTAATTATCACAATATTTAACAAAAAAGTACCTTCGGCCTAACTTAGAACTCAAAAAAACCTTACCTGTAAAGCACAAAAAGTCTTCTAAAGTGCCTCAAAAATCATAGTACATTTTTAACGAAAAAAGTTTAAATTATTTAAAAAATAATTCGCCGTTATCAGTTTCATTAACAAAGTAAACAGAGTCGTCCCCTTGGTCGACAAATTCCTCAGTCCCGCAAATCCCGCGGGATCCCGCTCCATTTATGTGCGGGATTAATCTCGCAAAAATGCTGCGGGATCCCAGTATTTCGGGATCCCGCAATCCCTGTATTACATTCCCTAGTTATGGTGTAGGAACCATTATTTAACCAATAAAAACCATTATTATTATTAAGTCTACAAATGTTATTTAAGTAGAGTTTCATCACAATCAATAATCATTATTCCAAATTCAACTTCAAATGAGTATAACTTTTGTTTGAAAAGTGATTTTAAAGAACTGTTCGACAGTTTTGTTCCTTAACTGATCAAGTACCTATGTACACAACAAATTTCGTGGAATATTTGCCATTTTTCAAAAAGTAATTTCAGATTCGTGATTTGCATGTTCAAAAACCCCCAGATACCAACAGAATTTTTTTTGCAAGCCCATTTAGGGGTAGGAATTTTGCAAAATCGAAAACCTATTCAAAGACATTCCACCGATCTTTGAAACTGTTGCTGAGAAAAAAAAATCAAAGAAGAAATGCAAATTTCACCAGTTTTATGGGGGTGGCGCCCAAACGGAACACGTTGGATCCTCGGTTTATTTGGAAAAAGTGCTTGTTTTGATCCCCTCTACCACCAAATTTCTTTACATACCCACTTATAGGTAACACACTGTATATGTGTAGCTAATATTAATTAACATGGCATGTATGCTTCACGGGCTAGTTTGCTGTTATTAAAAAATCTACACTTTGTACTGTATCGTATGGGTGGCACTCCCTAGGTACAGACGTTTCAGGTCACATCAACAGCCGTCTGTGTAACCCTACGACAGTCATGGTATGACTGCGGGGACTGCCAAATTTAGATGCCCTCGGAAACTTTACATACTAACCCATTATGGAAAATTGCGTATGCAACTGCCTTATTTATGGTTTGAAATTTTAACCATAGACATACACGCTTCTAGTAAAAACAAACATACCACATGTACCATAAAAATTAAATGTGCGCATGCGCGACGTCAACTTGCTTATTTATGGAGATATTTCTAGGTAATTTGAATCATAGATGCCTTTAGTAAAGAAAAAGATAGCGCACATAGTTATGGGAAGTACTGATCAATGCGCCGAAATGATTCGCCTTGGGGCGAAAACCTTTTTACTTGTTTCGATTTACTTTTTTATGTGGTCGTCTCACTATATTACTCTTCACGCAAAATGTGGCCAGTCAATTGAATTTGTTGCTTTTCAGATTGCAATGTAAATTTCGGCGGCAAGTCGGAGCTGTCTATACACATGAAGACTACCCATTCGAAGACAGAGAAGGCGTGTGCGCGTGCCCTTCCGTATACATCTCAAACATTAAAAACACCGAGCACCGATCATCTCCTCGAGGAAGCGATACAGAGCCTCGACGTACCCTCCGACATGATACTGAGTAGCGGCCTCCTACCCGACGAACCTCTAGAGCTGCTAGAGAATGAGCATTTCTCTACAGTCAACTTGCGTGATCTCGAATAGTAGCTTTCTAAATGACTGTAATAAAAGCTTGTGCAAATTTTGGTAAGTAAACTTTACTTTTCGGGTGCATGAGGTGTATGGTTTTTTGATATTTGTGGTTTTTGGTGGTTGTACAATAACTTTTATTGCAATTCCTTGAAAGTCTTGTGAACTGTTCTGCGTGCGTGCGTATTGAGGTAAAAAATCTTGGGGGTCAAGATTGCTCCTAATATTACGTACATATAAAAACGGTCGGTTATAACACATGTACCTACGCGCATTTTTGGGTACTTATAATAGTCCAAAGCGTTATTATTTAAAATGATGCCACAGTTGGGGCACATTACATAAGTTGCGTTTTCTTTGTCTTAACCTGAGCGTCTATTATTTAAAACGATTTCGTAAAATATACTATCGCGAAAAAGAAGTGCTCCGGAGCACATCACATAAGTTGCGTGTTTTTTTTTTTTGGTCAGATGCATTGAAAATATTTACGTTTTGAGATGCACTTTTTATTAAATTTTTTTTTTACAGTTGGCGGTCAAGTGACACTACAGATTTCACATCAGTGTCGGTTGCAGCTAAATGCCATTGATGATTAGGTTAGTGAAGAATATTAGTGCAACATTGGCAGGTAAAGGTAAATTACCCGACCGCCGAGAAATATTTTTCTAACAAAGTACAAAATATTCTTAGGACTATTAATCGTCTAAAAGACATTAAATTACAAGTTATTCGGTTAAGTGCGGCAGGTTACTCCTTTCGCGTATTTCTATTTGCGCGTATTGATTTTCCGGTGATTCAGTGTAGAGGCAACCATTTTTGCTTTGTACGTTTACATAGGCAGACACAAATATAATTAATTGCAGTTGAAACCCATATGCCAGAGGTATGAAGTACATATGCGTCCATTCATACCATATGCACTTGTTCCTGTACTCCATTGACTGACTTATCCCACTTCTGAACGCTACACATTTATTTTTCTTCGATATTTCTTTAGTGCGATACATGTTGCATTGTTTCAACCGCAATTATTTAGTGCGCAATTCGTACATTTTTGACAGAAGAGAATTTCCGGTCACTCGTCTTTTTCAGGAACGCGCCAGGTTAAATTTTTGGAATATTTTGTAAACGTGACTAGTATTTTTGTTTTATTTTTGTGTTAACGTTTGTCACCCTTCGCCGCTGCCTTTTTGCACAACTATAAAATTTTGTACAATTGCGTTTGCTTATTTTTGCCATCAGATCATTTTGTACAAGATTTATGAATCAGTATTTTTTCGTATAGTATTATTTTTGATATATTTGTTCGTGTTTAAATGTTTGTTGATCTTGCGTCTGTAGTTTGTAGTATTTTTATGGTTTCTTTTCAGTTTGTATGTACTTTGCAAATTACTTCAATAAATACATTTGTTATGTCTATTTTTTGTAATCTTTTTACAGGCACATGCCATTTGTTTGTTACCATTTTAGGGTTAGATTAATGACAAGGTGGAATTGACATGTAGGTCATTCAGACCCAGCTGGACTTAGTCCCCCTCACTATTGTGAATCAATTTAAGAATTGTATTAATTATAGGAGATTTTGATATCTCAAGCATAAAATTGTAGAGCTCGTTTAAATCACTAGAAATCTAAAATGTATTATGGGGTGGCTGAGTCTACTTGGAGTCAGCCCACTGATTGGAATTACCTACTTTTATCAAATTAAATTTTGTACTGGAATTACGAGCTATTTAAGAACATTCATTTTCAAGTAATTACAATTTTTGAACCTCACTCTTAAAAGAGCAAATAGATATAATCGTTGGAGCGGCCAGCTGCACTTGGGCGTAACCCCTCCTCTGTTTTCCTTTACTTATTTCAAATTAATTTTTGTGCATGAATTACAATTTACAGAGTCAATCATAAAAGAGCAAATATGGAAGGCCAGGTTTATGCGTACGTAGTCCCTCCTCTCTTTTATTTCAAAGTAATTTTTATCCAGCGATTATGAACTATTTACGAGCTTTCACTTACAATTTTAATTTTTGAGCTTCACTTGTAAAAGGTCAAATATTTATTTATTTTTTTATGTGCAAAATATGTTATAAATAAATAAGAAACAAATAGTAATAATCGTCAAAACAGATCTATTTGGACATGTCTATGTTTTCCTTTACTTATTTCAAATTAATTTTTAATCATGAATCGCAAGCGATTTAAGAGTTATTAAGATTTTTAATTTTTTATCTTAACTCCTATAAAGCTATGTGTAATGGCAAACTGTCACTAAACCACCCACCTTTCCAGCTAGCTCAATTAAGCTCAGATATACTTTCAAAATGTTTACATGAAATTTTTCACTACAATTTTCCTAAGGCACGCCTGATATCTGCTACTACGAAAAATGTAAATATGTTTACTTAACATTTGTTTAAGCTGAATTTTCACTTTTATAACGAACTCTTTATACCCTCTCTAACTTTCTTCTTTATCAAAATTAATGCGCGTCATTGAATAACTGAACACCTGTGTTTTCTTCGGCGAAAAAAAGCATGTGCTTATCTTGAAATTAATTACCTCTACGCAGCGATATCGCACTGACAGGAGATCAACTTTTACAATAACACACAATTATTTCCAAACCTATCAAAATAATCAAAGCAATTAATTAAACAAAAATCAAACATTTTTAAATAAATAATGCTAATTAAAATGGACATTCACTTCATATTCACATATGATCGAAATTCATGTTACGCTAGAGAAACAATTGAAATTCACATCGTACAGGGTCAAAACACATTTAATTCTAGGTGTGTTTCATGTACAATGTTTTATACCTATAATTCAACGGTTAAAGAGAAAACTGCAATTGATCGTATCAAGAAATAAGACAATAATTGCCTTGTATTTTGTTTGCTTTATTTGTTCAGTAGATTACGATAAGAAAGGTTAAACATCTGGAAATAATGCGTTGTTATTAGACAGTTTATCTCCGGTCTTGCGATAAGACGGCGTTATAAAAGTTCAGTTCGTGCTAAGGCCAAGTGTATGTTCACGTATACCAAGAAGTTTTCAAGTGCCAAGCTATCCACTATCAAAAAGGTTAAAATTTCACCATATCCAGTGCCGTTTAAATCAAGAATGAAGTGAAAGTAAAATGAAGCAATATCAATTGGTTGTTTGTGTTTTTCTGTGCGTCAATTCAAGAAGATCGCAGTTATGACCGTATTTTAAGGATGATTAACTTTAAGGTAATTAAAACTGTATTTAACTAATTTGTTTTAATCGATCGCATCTGCGTGGTATTTGTCTTCAGGCCCTGAGCGCCTCTCTTTCATACATGTGTATTAATTGATTTTTGTTGAATAAATTTGTTTTATCTTGTGCCTTTGTGTTTGATCTGGCCCAAATCACGACCCAGGATATAAGAGTTCTCAAGGTAAAGCAAAAGTTGATCAAGGCTGTTGGGTTTATGTGAGTGGTTTAGTAACCGTCTGCGTGGTATTTGTCTTCAGGCCCTGAGCGCCTCTCTTTCTTACATGTGTATTAATTGATTTTTGTTGAATAAATTTGTTTTATCTTGTGCCTTTGTGTTTAATTTAGCCCAAATCACGACCCAGGATATAAGAGTTCTGGAGGTAAAGCAAAAGTTGATCAAGGCTGTTGGGTTTATGTGAGTGGTTTGGTAACCGTTTTCCATTGCACATAGCAGTATACATAGATAATATGTTTAGAGTTTTTATAACCACTACAGCTACTTGACTTAAGGTGCGCCTTATTTGTTTAAAAATTATATCATTGACAAATCCGATTGTTTTCAAATTTTGGAACCCTCATTGGTAAAACATTTCCTTAACAAAACTTTAATTTTTCTGGTATGCAATCAAGTGATATTGTATTGTAGCACAGTTGACCCTACAATAGGGTAATAATAATCATGAATTAGTAAAGATACATTGTCAAAATGGTCATAAATAATACATCAATAGCTTAAGTCATGGATAAAAATTACTTTGAAATCATTAAAGGAGAAAAGGAGAGGGGCTACGTCTGAATAGGCCTGGCCTTTTAAAGCTTTTTTAAGATTGCCTCTAAATTGCAATTGCTTGCAAATGAAAGCTCTTACATAGCTCGTAATTCATGCATTCACTTAAAATAAGAAAAGAAAAACAGAGGAGGGGCTACGTCCAAGTGGACCTGGTCGCTCCAACGATTATATGTATTTGCTCTTTTAAGAGTGGCGCCCAAACATTGCGATTGCTTGAAAATGAAAGGTCTTAACTAGCTCGTTATTCCAGTACAAAATTTAATTTTATAAAAGTAATTCTAGTGGGGGGGCTGAATCTAAGTGGACTCCGTCAAATTTTAGACTCCTAGTGATTTAGAGGAGCTGTAAAACTGTATGCTTGCTCATAAATTGAATACAATTCTTAAATCGATTCAGAATAGTGGGGAGCTAGGTCCAGCAGGTTGTCATTCGGTTACAACTTGTAAGTGCATGCTGTGTTTATTTAAAATAGTTTTGTTTTTTTCATTTGCTATTCTGGGAGGGTACAATGTTAAAAGCAACACATTATGCAATTTAGCTAAAACAAATTTTAGCTTAATGTCTTAGAAGCTTTGAAAAATGTAACTAGCAGAGCAACACCAACAGTGCAGAAATTTGCACTGGGAACAATTAAGATGTTCCTTAACAAAACGGCTTTGCTAAACTAAAAGTTGGATATCGGGCAAATTATTTAGATATTCTATTAATTGTACACGTAAGCGGGTTACACACTGATGTTTAAGAAATTTTTGTATCTGAGGCATTGAAACCGACCAGTTTTATCAAATTAGGACGTGACATGCGCATACAAGACCGGTTCGGCAGTGTTTGGTAATACATGTCGCACAAGACACCAACTTCGCGCATGCGCATAACTCATACAATCTGACATATTTGCATTTGACTAACTAGCAACGACAGTATTCACAGTCAGGCATCAGACGTAAGACATCAGACACAATACAAAGATCATACATGTGTCATAAAATTTCATCAAACAAAACAAATGTCTTAAGACACCAGTGTGTAATCTGCCTTGCAGTGATTGACTAGCAAATTTCAAAATGCTGTTTGCTCATAGAATCTTGGAATAAATTTTTTGTGGTATTTTGTTAGTCCCTAATTAACACTACATTTTGCTGTTGTGGTAAAGAGCTGGCTACAGAAAAATGTCATATCTGTCAGTGAGATCCCGTGCCTTATGTCCGAGAGGGGCGGTCAAATGTGTCAAATTTTAATAAAACTTCCGGCTATATTTACCTCTGGCGCCTTTATTTTGAACCCGGCGTATGATACTTTTTTGCACAGCTCATCAAGACACATTTTTGTTTGTATTTAACGTTTTTCGCTATGGCGCTTACTTTTCGAGAAAAGTGCAAATTGTAAAACATTTTAAATAATTTAACATGTCAATTTAAAATTTCTCAAAAACTAAGAAACTCGCAAAAAAACGAATAGATTTTGTTGTAGTTTTTTATGCCACGTTAGCTGGCATATTGCATATTTTACTTACATTACTCGCCTTAAGACGAAAACCCTTTTTTTTGATTTTTTACTTTCCACACTTTTGTGTTTTCTTAGTTTTTGAGAAATTTTAAATAAAATTATTTATTTTATAATTGTTTTAAGTTTGCACTTTTTTCGAAAAATAAGCACCATAGCGAAAAATGTAAAAAAAGATGCACTTTGATGAGCTGTACCCGAAAGTCTCATACACTTTTTGCGTCGGGTTCAAAATAAAGGCGCTAGGGGTAAATATAGTCAGAAACTCGGAAACATTATTAAAATTTGACCGATTTGACCTCCCCTCCTAGCCTTAAGTTACGGGATCTCGCTGCCAGACATGTCGATTTCTACTGGGCTATGCTATCAGGATACCATCACCCATGTAGCGATGCCGATAACTAACATTTTTCCGTAGCCAGCTCTCAGTCTATATGTATTTAGGTTATTTTCACGTCATTAGTACGAGTTAACCCCTCAATGAAGCACAAACAAGGAAAGGGATAACAAAGGGAACAGAGCTGTCAGTGGAAAAAGCACAATTATTGGAAAATAGGAAAATTTGGGGGGCGAGGGGGTCTATATAAAAAATTAGTATATGTGATTATATTGTAGCCAATAGGTTCTCTCTCGTACAGTTCTAAAACTTCTATAACGAGATCGTTTGACGAAATCCCATGGACATGACTGACGCCACGTGACCTTGGGACATCACACGACCTTGGGAAATCTCAAGGATTTGACAAATCTCAAGGTCAAATAAATAGTTGCAAACTAAGTCATGATGGCTAGCACGATTCAACAGGAATACCGGCTTCGTGGCTCAATGGTAGAGCGTTGGGCTATAAATTCGGAGGTCGGGTGTTCGAACCTGGGTTGAGGTGAATTTTTCATCTGTGGCGGATTACCTTAGACTAGTTTCGAGCATTCTGCCGGCTACTCCGAACTAGGTTTTCCTAATTCGTAAGGTAAATACCGGAGTAGTATAGAACAACTTAAGACCTTCTGCAGGGGCACCTCTAAAAAAGCATTATGCGGGTCACTCTGTAATTGGGCGTAAGCCTGTTGAGGGCCTAGAACAAGAGGGACAATAAATAAATAAATAAATAAATAAATAAGAGAGGGATAATAAACTTGAAACAATGAAAATGAGGAGGCCCACACTTTTGTTAAGTTAGCCCAAGCAGTCACTATACAAAAATCTGCTATATACATTTCAAAGAATTCAAAATGTTAATTCTATTTTTGGGTAAGTGCATGTCATCATGGTTTCATAGTAACTCAATCAGACTGTAGTCTTCATGTTTTAATTCCTTGGGGCAGTTTGATACCTGAAACGAAGTTGAGTTTCAGTGCCGTTTTTTAAGGGCTAGTAACAGATTTTTTTATAAAATCAAGTTCTTGTAAAATTGCTGTTGTTAACGATTTAAATAGATACCAGCTTTATTTTAAAATGTGCAGATATGAATATTCAAATATCTCTGAAAAAGTTGTAATAAGATTTAATTAATTTTATAAACAAATTTTTAAATTAACCGACTTTACAAATGTAAGTATTCATATTATTTCGAAGTTCCCCCCCTTGCAGGGGCCAATCGGCCATAATAAGCAAGGAGGACACATAATGGATTTGCTTGATCAAATGGGCGCGCTTGAATCTCGCTGTTTTGTACAGCTAGCAGTCTTCTCGCTGTGAAATAATAATTGTAAGATATTTAGTATAGATATATTATGTATTTACCTTGACCTACGGAACGCGCAACAAGTAATGACTGGTGGTCGAAAAATTTTACGTAATATGGATTTTCTCGGTAGATCCTTCTTATACTATTTAAACGGTGTGAACCATCATTTAAAATTAACCAATTTAAGTTGTGAGTCAGTTCGATGATATAGTCCATATTGTATACAGATCGTGTCATTAAACGGAAATAGTTTTGTTTACCCACAACAACGATGCTGCATGCGACATATTGATAGATCTGCAAAGAAAACATCACATTTTTGACGACTGCGAATTTGCATTATTTTACTTCATGAATTAACTCTCTTGAGGGTATCATTTTTACCCAGTCTTCCCAGGTTGGTGTGCTGCTTCTTGGCGGTTCAAGGGCGGGTTGCTGCTCTTCTGCATGTGCGTTCAATGTACGCGGTTGTACTGTGTCAGTAGATGTTGTCGTTGTCAGTTCACTATCATTGGCTGAGGTACTGGGTTCGGCTGGGTCATAAGCAGATGTACCAGAAACTGATTCCTCTTCAGAACAGTATTCTTCTTGGATGTCGGGCAGGTTTTGTGGAACATTTTGAACGACGCCATCAGATGCCGTTGCCGTCGGTTCACAGATACCGGTAGAGGTACCAGGTTCCGCTGGGTTGTCAGCAGACGTATCGGACACTGATTTATCTTTAGAACTTAATACTGCCTGGTCGTCAGTTGGGTTGTGTGGAATAATTTGAGTGGTATTAGTAGAGGTACTGGGTAACGTTTGGTCGTAAGCAGATGTATCGGAGTCTTCCATAGTGGATACTTCTTGGTCGTCAGTTTGGTATGTTAGAATACTCTGAGAGGCACCAGCAGAGGTACCAGGTTCCGCTCGGCTGTAACCAGATGTATCCGAAGCTGATTGATCTTCTGAAGTGGACACTTCGTCAGTTTGGTTTGGCGGAATTTTGCGCATTACTCTTAAAATTCTAGAAATAATAATAATCATGGAAATTTGAGCTATGATAAGAAGTCACCCCCCCTCCCATCATGTGCCAATGGTCTCTTGAAGAGTGCGAATGAGCGGGTGGTGGATAGGGACCAACCGTATAGGATGTGGAAAGCAAGGGGATGCACTACATTAAACATCCTAGGATTTCCTAAGAATAATCTACTATGAGGCGTGCTCTTGTGAAATGTTCGGGAGTAATAGTCCCCCAATGGGATCTCTGGAATTGCGCTTTACGTACGAAAAAGAAAAAAGCTCCTTGGAGTGTGCGAGCCTTATTAAAACGTGGAAAGTGTAATTTTGGAAACAACAAGGATGAAAATGGTGACTTCTGGAAGGGCGATTATCGAGTGATTCACACGAGCTACATTGAAGGAAGAAGCGATACAGATCGTGAGTGGTGTTAAGTAAAGTTATGGGCCGATGGGTTACCGGATATGTGTAATAATGGAGTAGAAGGGTGATACTAATCAGTATAAATACTAAACTAAACAGGAAGGTGATAGTGCAAGCTTATTTACCAACTGATAGTAATCAATCTTTATTGGACGCCAAAATGTCAAAACTTTACAATATAAATTATAACTAAAATGCGATTTTTTCTTATCTCATTCCTACTTCTCTTTGTCATTTCCACCTTTGTACAGTTCCATAACATCTGTTCCATATCCTCTTCTTCCTCTCCGCATACTCTGCATGTTCTTTCTTCTTTTTGTCTCCATTTCTTTTTCCCTCTCTCTTCATGTTCACATCTGAATCTGGCTAATGTTTTAGTATTTTTCCTTCCTTCCCACAAATATTTTGGTAGCCACTCCCTTAGTAGCCCTTTATAACTACTGGTACCGCGTCCGCTCTCTATCTTCACGCTCTGTTGATGTATTTGTGCATCCCTTTTTGCCAGCTCATTTTTCATCTTTTTTCCTACCCACGCCCGTATCCATTCTGTCATAATGTTCTTCCCACATTCCTTTTGCGTTCAAATTTTATTACAAAAGAGAAGAGAAAAAAAATGTCAAGGTTAAAAAACTAAACTTTTTTTCGCCAAAACTACATTACACTACATTTTTTTACCCCTGTTAATATATCTCCCTTTATATTGCTCCTGTTTGCAAATTGGTTCTTCCATATATATTCATTTGGAATCCTGTTCTATATTTTCTCCCAATTCTTTGGTCTATCCGTGATTCTACCATCCCCATGACATATTATCGTCTTACAAACTCCCAGAGTGAGCGTCTTTACCAGCTAGTCCTGCTATATTCCAGAATATCATTTTCATATTGTCCTCCTTTTATTTGGTTTTTCTGTTTTGTTGTGTTGTTTGTGTTTGTACCCCCTGCTTCCCCTCTTTGCTAGTCATGAAAATGTTTATGATGAGATAAATGACGTTATTTGTAATGCCAATGGAGAGGACAATTTAATTATAACAGGTGACTGGAATGCGGTACAAGGGAAAGGGTCAGGATACCTTCATAGCCTTTATAGATCTTGAGAAGGCATTCGACAGGGTGAATTGGATTCAAGATGCTGAAGGAAATTGTTATAAAGTTCAAAGAGTAATTGAAGAGACTGCATAGGGAAGAGATGGGGGAACATCAAGTTGAGGCGAAGATCAAACAAGGAGTAAGGCAGGGATGTTCACTCCTCCCGCTCCTTGCCCAATGGTCACAATCAAAGGAGTGTAGATGAGATGGTAGACAAAATGAAAGACAGAAGGGGTGTGAAGGTCCAATGAAAAAGAGTCCACATGTTGCGTTTTGCAGATGATGTAGGGCAGCTACCTGGGACAGAAGAAGAGATACAAGAATTTCTTGAGGAAATGGATGGATCCCTTAGAATGTACAACATAAGTATCAATAGGTCAAAAACAAAGATCATGGTGGTGAGTAGAAATGGTAAAACGATCAGATCGGATCACATGGGAGAGCAAAAACAGAAGTAATAAATCAAGCTAAAGCCACCTTTAACAACAAACGGAAACTGTTTACCTCCTCCAATACGAACTTGCACCTTAGGAAACATGTGATAAAGGGCGTTTTGTTGTATGGGAGTGAGACTTGGACAATTGGGAAGACTGACAAAAGAAGGATAGAGGCGCTAGGTTACCCAACAATCCTAAAGATTCCCTGGGTTGACCAAGTGACAAATGAAGAGGTGCTAAGGAGGGTTGGAGAGAATAGGACTTGTCTGTGGACTATGAAAAAGAGAACACCTGGATTGGACATATTCTAAGGCTTGCTAAAGACATTATTGGAAGGTTCCATGGAAAGTACCAATGCTAGCGGCAGACCCAGCTTGGAATATATCGACCAAATAATGGTAGACATGGGCTGTACCTCCTACGTAGCAGTGAAAACGTTGGCTGAAGATTGGGAAGGCTGAAGAACTGCCACAGACCAATCCTAAGATAACAAAAACAAAAAAAACCTCTCGTACACAACCATCAGTCATTCAATAATGTTCAGTGCTAATACTTACGAGTCATATTTTGTTCGATTACGCTGGCTCGATTCAATAAATTTGATGAACGACCATTTTAGCATGTCACGAAACTCTTCGTAAATGTATGGCGTATTATAGAGTGCATCTTCATACCCAAAGTAATATCCAATGTGTTGACTGTAAGGGAATCTGGAAACATGATGTGTGCGAAGCCGAGGTGAAGAAGTATAATGACATCTTACCGAAGATGATGTGGATGCACTATAGCAAGCGTTTGTGCCCCTTCTGGACCGACTCGTATTGCAACTAGGTCGAATAACATGGCTATGTACCTAATAACTCTAAGTACATTAGGAGGTAGGCCAATCGGAAACAATAAGACTCTGTAAATTAGAAGTGAGATACTATTTCTGTGATGTACGAATGAACTTACGGTATGTGCATACCACATCGGCTTTGAGAAAACTCCTGTAAGAAATTGTTTATTTCCGTTTCTATCATTTTGCCTATGGTGAAGTCGTGTTCGTCAGCCATTGTGACTAGTAGTCTAACGGAAATGTAATGGGTGGAATTTTACGATGCTACAACAATTTTGACACATATACCTCCTACTGACTTGAACTATGAATATTTCCTCCTTCAAGAGCTATTTAGTACTCCACCGTAAGCCTAATCTTGCTTATTTGTTTAATTCGCCCCCCCTCCAATTCACAGTGAGTTAGTTGGGATACCACAAAGAACTACAATTGCTCTATACTTACCACACTACAGCCTACAATGAATTTCTACTGTTACTCTTCTCCCAAAGAAAGCACAACCGCCCAGGCAATAAAAACCTATTTAATTATTACTGGGAAAACGCAAATCAAGGCAAAATGGCGGAATAATTCCGTTTCCGTTACAAAAGGAAGCTTACTATTTTAAATTCGTAAATTGCGGCGGTGCCACGTTTAGCGCTCTGTTTTATCGACCATGATCGTCTGTTTGGCAACATTGTGGTTAATGGCCAATGAGGCCACTTGCCTCAAGTTTCACAAATATTATGTACTTATTCACTTTCAAAATGGCGAACCTATTATTATTATTAATGTGAGACCTAAGAACCTAACTTTCAGGTTCAATTTGGTGTTTCCTTTCGGAATTCACTTTGTACTTATATTAAACAGCTCACTTATTTTACGTACCTACCTCTATTTGAAACAATTGGAACTTTTTTATACCGAATCCATCCTCAGATACAAAATGTACCTTTTGGGCCCTCATTCACATGCATCGTATCAGGTTTTTGTAATACAAAAACGAATTTATGACTGGTGCTCATAGAATGCACCTTCACCGGTTTTGTAATTTTTTCCTCAAAATTCTTACCCCTAGATGATGTATGTCGTCATGTTCCTAAAATATTTTTTATCCACAGGGGCGTACTGTATTCCAGTGGCGTATCAAACTTAGTTTGTTTAGATTTGGAAAAGTACTTATTTTTTTAACTTTAACAATTTCGTTGTTATAACCTTTTTTCCTCAAAATTTGGCAGTTCTTCGAATTTTGTTTGTTGAAAGAATTTAAATTGCGCCGGCTAAATTTTGAATTGAGGTTCAGGTCAAAACTTCTATGAACAAAACCACATATTCCATAAGAAAATTTTAGACAAAAAACAAGGTGAAAAGCCAATTTGTGAAAAAGACCTTGGCGGGCATCTTACTGGGCACTCCAAGCCAATCCACGAGTCCGGAAATTTTTCCATTAAGATATTCCCGAGCGACAAGGCTATCATGTGAGGAAGCTCCATCGGACATATTCCAAGAGTTCCACCCAGTTGTCACGAAGGAACCTTAAATAGTGTTGACCGTATAAGGACCCCTCGAAGAAGTAAGACCCCAGAAGGTGTTGTTCCAGTATGCTACCCCAAACATTTAGTAATCATCTTTGCTGGTTATGTGAATCTTCCCCCTTCCTGTTGTGTCTTCGTTAGTTAAGTCATATTTTTTCCAGGAGTTTTTTTTAGCTATTCTGATCCGTTCAGATTTGTCACATACATTACTGTTAAACATTAAACCTCAAATACAGGGTGAGTCTCGGGGTGAGTTTTCTAAAGTCGTACAAAGCGATATCTCGAAAATGGTTTTAAATATTTTTATAAAATTTGGGGGTGGGGGGGGGGGGTGGGATCGTAACAAATTTCAACTGTGCTCTGTAATGGAAGCAATTAAACAAAACAAGAAAAAATATCTTTGCCCATGCATAGAAAGGTTTTATGAACATAAGCTTAAAGCGCATAGTTAATATCTTGAAGGAATGTCTTCATAAATAGGAGTTCATGCTGCATTTGCAGTTAAAATTAAAAAAAAAATGTTGGTATTACAGAGTCCGCGCATGGGCGGATTTGGTTTTCACTGTGCGTTACGTTTGTTTCTATTAGGACCAGTTATGGTTGAAATTTAAAAAATATCTATAAGCAAGAAATTGATATGAGCACAGTTGATTTTTACTATTTGCGATATGTTGACCTCTACTCAAAGCACTTGTAGTTAACATTAAAGTTGGTATTGCGTAGTACGTGCATGCGCGCATTTAATTTTTTACTGCATGCGATGTTTGGTTTTATTGGTTGGGATATAAGGTAATAGCAATGGTAATAGCATGCTGTATTTATCTGTGTTTAGTTTTTTGGTAGATGATGAATGGAGAGGGAGATCTGTACATATCAAAATTACAGGGTGTTTCGAGCTTCTTGCAAGATTTTTTTGATTCTGAATAATGCTTCTCAGCTTAATTTTAGACTGTGTCTGGTTGCGTCATTTCTAAATCATTTTTCCTGTGGGGTAGATCTCGCCCCCTTGCAAAATTTTTTTGATTCTGAATAATCCTTCTATTACCTTCAGCTGTTAGACGGTCTGGGCGCGTCACTTCTAAATACATTGTTTTCTTCCTGCGGGGTACATCTCGCCTCCTTGGACTCGTGTGCGTCTTTTTTTTTAAATAAAAAAAATCCTTTTGTGCAAATTTTAACTTAGATGGTTGCTCATCTATAGAAATAATTTTTGAATGTACAGGGTGTCTCATTTTTACGGTGTAAATAAATAACTTATTTTTTCAAATGGGACACCTTGTATATTTTTAGCTGTTTGGATGTCACCTGTTAACCTCTACATTGAAACCTATTCACTTTTTGATTTCTGTCAATGTTGGCATTTTTTTAATTTTTTTTTTTAATAATTCCCCGTAAGCTGCCTCACTTCTATGAATCGCAGCGACCTTATTTTTTGAAGTTAAGAAATAAATTTGAGCAGTAATGTTAATCCGCGAAAGGGCAACACTTTGATAATGAGAATTGAGGTGGCAGGGTGTTTACAATGAAATGGTAAATTTTCCGAATTTCAAATTACCATAAATTTTTTTTCAAATTTAACTACGACCATTTTATTTCGCTATTCTTTTGTGTTCTCTTCAATTTTTATAAGGGCCGTGCTGTGTCTAAACCTCGAAGTTGTTAGGTAGCTACGATGCATCAAAGTCAGGCTTGCTTATTCGGAAAAAAATTAATAGGATGACAATATTGACAAAAAATCAAAAAGTGAATAGGTTTCAATATAGAGGTTAACAAATGACATCCAAACAATTACAAATATACAGGGTGTTCTATAAAAAAACAGTTAAAAATGGGACACTCCGTCCATTCAAAAATAATTTCCATACATGCGGATCCTTCTATTTGCACAAAATGTTTTTTTTGATATTTTGTTATGAGGTATGAGCTAGACAAGACCGACGCACTGTTTTGGGACCTTGTGTGTATATATAATTGTGTTGCATTTACTGAAAGCTGCCATAGGTACATAAACTAATAGTCTTGAACAACTTTATTTGATTATACAAAGATTAATTTTATAATTGAAAGCGGGTCGGCACAAGAAACAGTATAAATATATAATAAATAATTACAAATAACCTCTTAGTTTCGCAGGCGATAAGCGCTCATAGTAGCCGATAACGACGGCCAATGGACTCGCTTGCTTAAATAGTCGGGACTTGATACCCTCGCTTTTTATCGCGTGTAGTCGCCGTGCTATGTAAACATAAGTTAAGGCATTTAGTAGGCATAAATTCTATATTTACCTTGGTCTATTGAGCGTCCAACAAGTAATGCTCTGCCCTGAAAAAGTCGTAAGTAATACGGCTGTTCTTTGTACGTCCGTTTTATTGCATTTATACAGTGATGTTGGGGAAAATTAAATAGTTCCAACACATAATCCATGTTGTACACATGTCCAATCTTAAATCGGTCATAACTTTGGCCAGCGACAACGATGAGGGCGTTACAACCCACATATTGTCGAACCTACAAGACAAACACTAAATTTTCTGACAACTGTGAGTTCACGTCAACTTACTTCGTTAATTTGGTCGTCAGTAAACACTACATGACGACCCTTCTTTGGCACATATTTGCACCCTGTCCAGTTTTCCATGTAGGCGCTCCTTGGATCAAGCGAGGGTCTAAACTCTTTCGCGTAAACATTTAATCCAGGCGGACCACGTCGTTCTACTGGGTCCTTACTTTTAGGGCCCCCAGCAGATGTTGCCACTGCTTTATTGTCAGACGAACAATCAGCGGTATTGGATGCTGCTTTGTCCTTCGAAGCGCTGCTGGGTACGACAGCAACAATAGATGCTGTTTCATGGTCAGACGTGGTACTGCTTTCTTCACTATAATCACAGCTACTTTGTACTGATTCTTCCTCAGAACAGGTGCTGAGAAGAAATTGATCGTCACCGGAAGCGCCGGGCCCTGGATTATTACAACCGGAAGTGCTGGGTACTGGATCATTATATCCGGAAGTACTGGGTACGGGATCATTATATCCGGATGTACTGGACACGGGATCATTATATCCGGAAGTACTGGGTACGGGATCGTTATATCCGGAAGTGCTGGGTACGGGATCGTTATATCCGGAAGTGCTGGGTACGGGATCGTTATATCCGGAAGTGCTGGGTACGGGATCATTATATCCGGAAGTACTGGGTACGGGATCAGTATATCCGGAAGTGCTGGGCACGGGATCGTTATATCCGGAAGTGCTGGGCACGGGATCATTATATCCGGAAGTACTGGGTACGGGATCGTTATATCCGGAAGTGCTGGGCACGGGATCATTATATCCGGAAGTACTGGGTACGGGATCGTTATATCCGGAAGTGCTGGGTACGGGATCGTTATATCCGGAAGTGCTGGGTACGGGATCGTTATATCCGGAAGTGCTGGGTACGGGATCATTATATCCGGAAGTACTGGGTACAGGATCGTTATATCCGGAAGTACTGGGCACTGGATAATTATAGCCGGAAGTGCTAGGTACTGGATTGTTGTAACCGTAAGTACTCGGTACAGCGTTGTGTGTACTTGTTTGAGGTGGTCTTCGTTGACTCGGAATGCGAAGCATCGCTTGAAGTATTCTAAAAATAAGGAATGGATACAATAGAATATTGAAGGAACCGACAGATAACAACTAACTAAATGAAAGTCGTCATTTACTGGGGAACGGGATATGATTCTGTTTGGATATGGTGGTGGAGAGGAAAACGCAGAAAAATCACCGTCGCATATGGCCCTCTTCATGGTCATACGTTTAGTGAAAACCCCATCTCATTCCCCAATTTTAGATGCGCTACCCTGTTATTTATTTCTTCGTCTATTTGTACTTCCCATTAGCCGCTATGCGTTATCGCTATCGTAGAAAGAAAGATTGTAATGGTTTCATATGCAGGGGCGGATTAGCTGAAGATTGAACTCTAGGCTATAATAGTCGGTTCCCTCACCCCCCACCCGCATGATATTTACAACGATTTTTAAAAAAAGCACAATTTTTTTACTTTTGATAAATTAAAAAAAATACCAGGACGAGAGTGTACTAGCGATGTACCTCAGCCGGTTTAGCTACAGTACTTTTTCAATGTTAGATGAGGAAATTGGAAAATGAAGTCCAACTTGTAGCGAGGAAGCGGTTTGAGTAACGCGACTGCTTTTACAGTGGACACTCTCATCCTTCCGCTTTCGAAAACGGCAATTCGGTATTTCAAAAAGGGGCGTTCGGAAGAAGCTCCTGTCATTTTCTTGTACCTTGTTTCATCCTTAAGGACCATTTTGACCATTTTCGGATTAAGCGCACCCGTTTTTGTGTAAATATCTCGACAAATAAAAATGACTTTCATCTGGACCAAGGAGGATGGTCTGATTTGATTTCGACGAAAACTCGTTTCTTACCCAAATTGACCACTTTGAATCAAAAAATGTGCTCGGTTTTGACAATGGACCCTTTCTTAAAGCTCTTAGGGTTTCGCAAGGGAGTCATATCCGTTTTTTTACCTACAAAATGACCTGAGGAGGAATTTGTGGCCATTTTTTGACACTACACATCCATTTTGGGCATTTAGCGTATGGCCAAAAATTTGACATTATCCTAATAGAACAGTCGCAACTTTTTTATTTGTTGAGATATCGACTTGTGGTTTTAGAATGGGAGCATCTGGAACATCTGGCAGTTGCACTTCCTGAACAGCCCTACCCCAAAGTTGAGGTGACTTTTCTCTGGAACCGTAAGTCCCAGGTGGCACTACACGCTCTGTTTCCTCCTCTGTCCAACGCAAAAAAAACCTCAAGTCAATATCCCTCTATTCGGAAGAGGGTCATGCTCATTTTTAACGCATTTTTTAAGAATTAAAAAAAATTTGCTATTGTTTGCGTTTTGTCCGTCCGTCCGGACCTCCTTCTACGGTTTTGAACTACTTTTAGGGCCCTGAAATTTTTTGCAATAGGTAGTCTACACCTTAAAGATGTGCCAGACGGCCATGAAATTTATTGTTGTCTTAAGGAGTGACCCCTCCCCGCCCATGAATTATTTCCTGAGATACTGTTTTTCAAAATAAAACGTGCATAACTTTTACATGCGACAAACAATTGGCCTCAGATTTTGGATACGCATGCGTTTAGTGGTGCCAAGTAAAACATTTGAAAATGGAGGTTTCCACTCTTGGTATTCTAATGAAAGGTCTCATCGAAATGAACATTCCTGCGTAATTCCTTTAGGAGAATTAGTATGATGCCGGGGGGAGGGGGTAGAAATGAATTTTATGGTTCATAGTATTCTAATGAAAGGCATCATAAACTACCAACTACTGCCCTTCTTTCTAATCCCTTTTAATAATGGGGGGGGGGGGGGCCTTTGACTTTTTGACCACAAATTTAATATGGATTTTACTTGGACCAAGAGGAACCAAGTTTAAGGACCTTAAAATGATAACATTTTAAGAAGGATTTGGCAGATCCTTAATGAAGAGTTGGACTCGGATATCATTTGTGTTGTTTATTTTTCATGTATCACGCGCTAGTAATTAATACTTACCCCATATATGGTTTTTTATATTTCAGTTTCAAGATATAGCGAATAAAAGAAGATTTTAACATCTCACGGAACTGTTCATATATATATGGTGTGTCAGGATCCTCATCTTCATATGAAAAGTAATTATTAACAGTATTATATGGGGGCCTAAAAATAGAAGGATGTACAAATGAGGTGAAAAAATGAACTAGATTTTACTTCAAGTGATGTCGACGCACTACCAATACAGTCTGTTCACCTTCCGCACCAACTTGTATTCCGATTAAGTTGAACAGCACGGCTATGTACCTTATCGCCCGTTGCATATTCTGAGGCAACCCAGGGGGAAATAGCAGTACACTGTAAATTACATTCAACACTATTTTTACGACACATGCCTGAACTTACGTTATTGTGTCGTGGTACAGAGCATCTGAAAACTCGTGCAAGAAATTCATTATTTCCAACTCGATCAACTTTCCAGTAGTGTAACAAGCATCCATTGTTGGTTAGTAGAAACGTGACTGAAATGTAAGAGTTAGACTCAATAGGTGACAACAAGTATTTGTTGCTCTCAATGTTGACACATGTCTCATGCCTACTGAAATGAAGGGTGAATGCTTCGTCTTTCAAGAGTTAACGTAGTACTCCATGGATGGGATACTGAATCATAATTTATCTTCAAAGTATCACCAATGCCTAGGTACTAATTCTACTATACTTACCCCTCTACAGCCAACGATGAACTTATACTAATAATAAAATCAACTTTTCTCTAATTTCAAAGAAAAAAAGTCCGTTACAAAAGGACGCTTCCTTTCAAATTCGCAAATTGCTGCGGTGCCACGTTTAGTGATCGTCCTTGTTGACCATGATCGTCCGTTTGGCAACATTGTATTTGGCGACTAATGAGTCCGGCTTTAACAGTGCGAGCAAATTCATGGTTTCACTGACTAAATTATCTTTTGGGGACACCAACATGCCACTTTCCACCCTTAGTGTACTTACTCTCGATAGCAACACCGCAGTTTCAAAATGGCGACTATTTCCAAAATGGCGAACTTATTATTATTATTGATAGTGAAACGTGTATGACTTCCCTGACTGGTTTCTAGAGTAGCTTGCACCTAACAACTACTTTGGGGTTATTTTCCGCTATTTCGGTAGGGGTTAACTTAACGTTACGTCGGCGACTAGTGGCAGAATCACTATCGTTTAACACAAGGGCCACCTTGCAGAGGACTGTAACCTCAGTGGCCGTCTCCAAGGATGCCTGGATAACTCGTTCAGCCTGTCGCTGTTCCAGTGGGAGACTGCTTGCTTTTTTCTTTGGGGATGAGTTAGTTTTTCCAGTCTATCTCCGTGCACCGTGCCATATCCGAATGCCCTGGAACCCATCATATAGTAACATGGTTTTTAATTGCCAGCTGCTTCAGGTTGCAGAGCACCATATCACAATCGCAGGCTGCTAAGGCTTTTAGTGCTGCCTAAATTCTGGGAGAATGTCAATTATTGCACTGATTTCCCATATCCAGGTGTTTGAGGGTGCAGTATGGAATATGGTTGGATTTTTACCCAGTGTCTAGAGATGAGGGAGGTGGAACCGCTAATTCCTACCCCCATTTTTCCATCTTTTGGTTTAGAACTGTAAATATGCCACTGCACAGAGCCTCTTTTGAGAGTGGGTTTCTTTAGTTCCTATTCTTCTTCACGCTTGAGGTTGATGCAACATCTGATAGGGTGCAGGTGTCCCTAGTTTGAACCTTTTGTTTCTATGCAATGCTAGGTGCTCATAGCTCTTGTGCTGCTCAAACAGACTAGACCTGTATGTGCTGGTTAGCCACCATACCACAGCGGCGTAGGTGACCTGGGTTTAATTATCAGCATTGTTGGAGTTAGACCCCAATTTCTTCCCAGTAACTTCCTGCACCATTAGGTTAATATTGCTGCCTTTTTTACCAGCTACACCAGATGGAAGTTCTATATTAACTTATCGTCTAAGGTTACCCCTAGATATTTGGCTTTTTAATTGAGGCTAATGGTGGTATCCTCCAGGATGGGAACCTCTAGAGTTAGGCATCCTGGTTTTATGCTCAAGCCATGATCTGTGCCATATTTGCCAGGCGACTTGAAGGGTTTAAAGATTTTAACGGGCTCACTTCTCACTCTAGAGTGGGGTATTTTGTAATTTCCTCCATGTCTGCCGTGTCAGCTGATGCCAGTATTTGGCGAGAGCTTGGAAAGAGAATCCAATAACAGCTCGAGTGTTCCCATGGCGCATTCGCACTAGGTCTTTCTTTTGGAATTGTGTGTAGCAAATGCTGCCCTATACAATTCCCAGAGTTCGTCTCGCTTCTGCATTTTAGTCTTGTCGTGTTTGGTCTCACGTAGGATGTCTACACTATGTAGAGGAATTGGCCAGTTTCTGTGGACCAGAGACGACGGCTCCTGTCACTGTTGCTTCTTCCTAACAGCTTTAGGCGTTTTTTATTGGACCGGTACCTCTTTGTCCTTTTGTCAGAATGAGCCTGCGGTTGTGGAACGCGCTCACGGACAGTCAGGGTAAATTACCTAATGGCAGAAAACTGTTTTGGAAAGTAAATGTAGCTGGACTATAAGAAATGTAACTTTATTTTGGATAAACAATTTGGATAACAATTTATAAACTTTGAAAACTCAATTTAACATATTTAACAAGTAATTTAAATCAAACATTACAAATGACCTCGTAGTCTTGCAGGAGCCAAACGGCCGTAGTAGGCAATGAGAATGGAGAGTGGAGTAGCTTCTGACAAAGGTCGAGACTGGATACTTTCACTTTGTATTTTAAGTCTCTTCTTGGCTGTGTAAAGATAACTTGAAGATATTTAGTATACATAGATTTCATATTTACCTTGGTCAATTGAGCGTGAAATAAGTAATGCATTGTCATTACTCCATCTCAAGTAAAACGGTTCTTCGGTATAGACTTGTTTGATAGCAGTCACGCGCTTGCTTAAGGGGAGGTTGTATAGCTCTATGACATAATCCATATTGTATGCCCGCCTCTTCTTGAAACGGTCATAATCCTGGCCAGCGATAACAATGAGGGTGTCAAATCCAACAAATTGTTGAACCTACAGGGGAAACACTGTATTTTCTGACAACTGCGAGTTTACCTCAACTTACGTCTCTAATCAGGCGGTCCGAAAACTGCACAGAGTTAGGTCTCTTTGGAACATATTTATAGTCGGGCCAGTTTTCCATGGTAGGCGGTACGGCGGTTTTATACGGATTAGGGTATACATTTAATCTACTCGGCTCTATTGCGTCACCAAATGAACTACCAGGTACTGCTTCGAAGTAACCGTAGGTGTTGGGTATCGGATCGTAGCAGACAGGGTTGTTGGCTGCCGGTTCGTAATAATCAGGAATGTCAGAGTCCGGTTCATAATAAGCAGAGGTGGTAGGTTCTGGTTCCGGTTCATAATCACCAGAGCCGATAGGTTCTGGTTTCGGTTCATAATCACCAGAGGCGGTAGGTTCTGGTTCCGGTTCATAATCACCAGAGGTGAAAGGTTCTGGTTCCGGTTCGTAATAACCAGAGGTGGTAGGTTCTGGTTCCGTTTCATAATAAGCAGAGGCGGTAGGTTCTGGTTCCGGTTCGTAATCACCAGAGATGAAAGGTTCTGGTTCCGGGTCGTAATAACCAGAGGTGGTAGGTTCGGGTTCCGTTTCATAATAAGCAGAGGTGGTAGGTTGTGGTTCCGGTTCGTAATAATCAGAGGTGGTAGGTTCTGGTTCCGGTCCATAATAAGCAGAGGTGGTAGGTTCTGGTTCCGGTTCATAGTAATCAGAGGTGGTAGGTTCTGGATCCGGTTCATAATAACCAGAGGTGGTAGGTTCTGGTTCCGATTCGTCATAAGCAGAGGTGGTAGGTTCAGGTTCATAAGCAGAGGTGGTAGGTTCTGGTTCCGGTTCATAATGACCAGAGGCGGTAGGTTCTGGTTCCGATTCATAATCACCAGAGGTGAAAGGTTCTGGTTCCGGTTCATAATAACCAGAGGTGGTAGGTTCCGGTTCATAATAAGCAGGGGTGATGGGTACCGGTTGGTAATAAACAGGGGCGATGAGTACCGGTTGGTAATAAACAGGAATGATGGGTACTGGTTGGTAATAAACAGGCGCGATGGCTACCGGTGTATAATAAGCAGGGATAGTGGGCATTACAACATTGTAAGTAGGGATACTGGGAATCGCTGCATGGTAAGCAGAAGTGCGGGATCCTGGATAACAGTAAGCAGAGGTGCTGGGTACTGCTGCATATGAAGGGGTGTTCAATCCTGGATTGTAGTAAGCAGAAGTGTTCGGTTCTGGATCATAGTAAGCAGAGGTGCTCGGTCCTGGATCGTAGTAAGGAGAGTTACTGGGCACTGCTTCATAAGAAGTACTGGGAAGTGCTTCATCGTAAGTAGCGGTGCTCGGTTCTGGATCATAGTAATCAGAGGGGCCGGGTACTGCTTCATAAGACGAACTACCAGGAAATGCTTCATTGTAAGGAGAGGTGCTTGGTCCTGGATCGTAGTAAGCAGAGGTACTAAGTAAAGCGTCGTCTTCAATTTGAGTTTGCGTTCCCTTATTTGAAATTTGATGCATCACTTCAAGAATTCTAGAAATAGTAACCATTGAATCTACTGAATTGCGAACAGATTTGACTCCAATGGCACTAGTGTAATACAGCAGAGAGCGATTGGAATCCGCTCAACTATGGATTACTGGAGATCATACCAAAACAAAAAACCATAGAACTACTATACTACTATACAAGAGGTCTTGTTAAGTAAGCAGTAATGTGGTGGCATCTACGAAAAAGTACCATCAAATGAGGGCCAACTGTTTTAAGAAATCAATGCCTATCTACGATTTTCATCAGCCATGTAACGATACTGAGCGATACTTACGATGCATACTTCTTTCGGTCACTTTGGTTTCTTATATGGGTGGTAAAGGATGCCTTTAGTGCATCACGAAACTCTTCGTATATATATGGTGCGTCACTCTCTGCATCTTCATAACCAAAGTAGTGATTTACCTGTTTGTCATATGGAGGTCTACAACGATATATACAAAATCGAGATGAGGAATTGACTTTTTACCTTAAATGGTGTCGACGAACAACGAGCATCGTTTGTGCCTTCTCCGGACCAACTCGTATTCCGATGAGATCGAATAACATTGCTATATACCGAATTGCGCGTTGCATATTGTAGGGCAGTCCAGTGGGAAATAATAAGACCCTTAAATTCGAATTTACCACTATTTGTTCGATACATGAGCAAACTTACGTTATTTCATTACTGAATCGGCTTTCCGAGAACTCTTGTAAAAAATTCATTATCTCTAGCTCGATCATCTTCCCTCCTGTGTAATTTTCATCATGAGCCATTGCGGTTTGTAGAAAATCTTCACTGAATTGCAAGGATTAGAGAATTAATGGGTGACAACAGTTTTCAATTTTGACACATGTCACATGCCTACTGAAATGAGTCTATAACTGTGTCCCCTTTAAGATTCAACTTAGTTCTCTCTAGTAAGGATAATGGAATCAATCAATGCAAAAATCTTGCTTAATTGGTAAATGTTAGGCCTCCAGTGATAAATTTGAGTATCGATCACAAAAAAAATTTATAATTTCACTTCAATGAAAGCAAAATGGCTTTTTTGATCAACCTCATAATTCCAATGATCTAATACCTACTAAATCGATGAAGTGAAGCATTCCTGGTGCAATAAGGTTCACCTCCACTCGTCTAGTAATGTAAATTTGGGTACCATACCTTCAGAAAAGAAAATGGGAAAGCGCGAAATCGAAATTTTAACGAGAAAAAGTGGGAGAACGCTTCGATTTCCGTTACTGGAATCGTTTTATACTTATGAAAAAAGCCGCGTTGTCACGTTTAACAGCGATCTTTCTTATCGATCGTGATCGAATGTTTGGCAACATTGCATTTGGCCGTTAATAATTCAAGTTTTAACTTAGATATCATTGTCAAGAAATCCAATTTTTATTTTGTGGTTGGCAATCTAGCTACGTTTGTTTCTGAGATACAGGGTGAAAACGAAAACTGCATATTTTAGATTTTTTACGTAGAATCCAGTGGCGTAGTAAAAAAATTTTGGAACACCGTTTCTGAGAGTAGTTCCAATGGTGGCATTTTTTAAGTGCAACACTCGGTATATCTTAACGTCAATATTTTTCCTCATTACATTGATGTATCACACCCTATATTTTAGCCATGAACCAAAAATAAAAACCGTGTTTTTTACTGTTTTTAAATAGTAGGCCATGGATTCATGGAGATTCTGTTGTGTTTATTGTACCTATCCATGGTAACTAAGGCAACCGATACCAATCAACAAAATGGCTGACGGTAGAAATGCCATTTTTGAAAAATATGATACAGTATAATGTACAGGGTGAACTTTTTTTTAATTTTCATCTCTTAAACCATTAGATATACAACGTTGCTTAAATGGGCGAAGTTATGGCCAAAAAACCGAAAAATGTCATTTTCGAAAATGGGCTAGCGTTCATTTATTTTCAATTATATAAAAAACAGGTTTTAACAAACCCCTTGTAATTTTTTCTCAGCTTTCTGATGGTGCTAACATGAAATTTTTATGACTTGTGGGTTCCGAGTAAATCACAACAACTTGTTTATTTTTTATGGACGTCATATTGGATTTTTAGGTCCCTAGATTGTGGTATTAAGTTTCACAAAAAAAAGTGGCGCAGGGTCTCGAAAACGGCAAGTCTCTAAGTATCTCTAAAAACAGCTGAGATACCCTGCAGTCTCAACCAAAATATGACACACGGTACATTGATTTATCTTTACGCCCCAGGAAGAGATGAAATTTTTATTTCCCCTAAAATGTACCATTGTATCTATATATTTCAATATTGTATCGTCTGATTGTTTGTTGCTTCATTAGTACTCTTTTTTTGTCGGATTTATGGCTCAGTGGTAGAGCATTGGGTTATAAATCCGGAGGTCGGGTGTTCGAACCTGGGTTGAGGTGAATTTTTCATCTGTAGCGGAGTAGGAAATTACCTTAGACCAGTTCCGAGCATTCTACCGGCTACTCCGAATTAGGTTTTCCTGCAGTTTTCCTAATTCGTAAGGTAAATACCGGAGTAGTATAGACCAACTTAAGACCTTCTGAAGAGGCACCTCTAAATAGCATTATGCGGGTCACTCTGTAATTGGGCGCATGCCTGTTGAGGGCCCAAAACAAAAGAGGAATAATAACAATAACAACAATAACAATATTTGAACAGGAAAATGTCACTTGCTATCATCACTTGCTCGGTACTAAGATGCAGTTAGTCTGGTTTGGGCAGATAAGGATACTGAATAGCATAGACGATTTTTTGGGGGAGGAACATATTTTCTATATTCAAATACTTTACAAATATTTATCAAAATCACTTGTAGTCATTATATTCAACATTAGGTGGCACCGTTCTAATAGAAACAACCCTTATACACTAAATCTTACAAAGAACAACAAAACATACATTCTATTATGCAGGATGTATCAGGTAATTCTGTCAAAAAAATTGGGCGGCAAAGGAGAGCAATACAAATATTCTCTGCAAATACAGAAAAATAAGGGAGGTATTGCCACTTCATTCTTTTTAGCAGAGTAGATACAAAACGGAAGAAATTTACATATTGCCAATATATAATTTTGATCGCCGAATTTTTTTGCCATATGTACCTGTTACACGCTGCCGTCCATTAAAATATTAAATTAAACTATGTACTAAATCAAAAATCACAAACGCACACACTGTAGAGTGTTAAATCTTACTCTAATAACCAGGCGAGAAATCATTAAAGTATGCAGCTATAATTGCAAGAGGGCTGCCGTCTTCAAGAGTTCTAGCCCTCATTTGCATTCCTCTCACTACTTCCTCAGCTGAAAACATAAGTTTAAAGTGTTACCATACCCAAACATTCTGTTTACCATCAGATTTTGAGCCAAATATGAGCAGTGCGGTATGCTCATCACACCACTTGATGTATTGTGGTCGGTTCATATATCCTAGTTCGATGTAATTACGTATGTCCTCATTATTAACATTGTATAATTCAACAATGTGACCCATATTATACTGCTCGTTAACGAATTGTTCATAATTTTGATTGGCCAGCAGTACGACAGTACCATCGCCAAAATATTCTTCGATCTGTAACGGAAAAAATATTTTTTTGCACTGATCTGCAAACTTACGTCTTGCGCTTGGGGCAAGTCAAATGTCAGACCGCGTCTTCTCGTTAAGTCGCCCTCCGTCATGTGGAATGGAGAATTAAAGAAATAGCGGATCCCAACGCGTGGTTTTATAGGTTGATGCGTACGCCAAACAGTCGGTACAAATTCCTTGGCATAAGGATTTAGTGTGCTTTTGAACTAAAAATGACACGAATTTGAGCGCCAACAGGATTTTGCTTATTAGACACTTACACCATTTTCTAGTTCAGTTTCATAGTAACAGCGAGGTTCGGGATAAGATTCTTTTGATATAACTGGAAATTTATATGGGCATTTGTTTCCACAGAAACACCGTGGCTCAGGATAACCTCCTCCTATTGCCGAGTGATACATTTGTGGTTTCCTAAAATATTAACGTTGAATGAAGACATTCAAAAGAAAACCAAAAACCCAGTCAATAATGCACCAAAGTAGAGCTTAATAGGCCACTGTAACCACCATTTCGCCTGTTATATTCCATTCAATTTGCCTCGGTATAGGTCAATAAATTAAAAAGTTATATCAATTTTTTTCCCTCCAGACGGGCATTTTTTTTTATAGGGAAGCGGTTTTCCACTTGCCACAACTGGTGGCGACACAAGTCATTGAAATACCGTTTCGGATAGACCATTTCGTATGTTGTATTGGAATAAATTTCCATCGATATCGATTAATAAGTAAAGAAGTTATCAATTTTTCTCTGGGACGTGCATTTTTGATAGGGAAGCGGTTTTCTACTTGCCACGGAAAAACTAAAGTGAACAGAGGCCACTGTAACCACCTTATGGATGGTCCATTTCGCCTGTTATATTCGATTCAATTTGTCTCGGTATAGGTCAATTACTAAAGAAGTTATCAATTTCTTCCCTCAAGACGGACATTTTTTGATAGGAAAGAGGGGAAAACCAAAGTGGACGCAAGCCACTGAAACCACCTTATGGATGGCGCATTTCGCCTATGACTCCACAGCAACTCTATTTTGATCGCATAGTATAATGCCCTCACACACACCAATTTTTATCTTAAATGAGATGTATTTTACTGTAACTGTCGCTCAATGATCGTCTTTTGTTTTTGAGTTTTTTTGCTAAATTTGGAATGAACATGAAATTCTAAAACCACATACGCTAAAAAAGTATGATACTGTATTTTGAAAAATTCGAGATTTTTCATTCGCACTGTAGGTAAACCTCTCGCCAGGAAAGATTGCCGGTCACAGTCACAGAACACCTGATCCCGGTCTACAATCTGTGTTTTTCTAAAGATGTGAGCGACCTCCGGGATAGGATCGTGCCAGTGTTGAACGAAAAGTCTTTTCCACGTAAAACCATTTAGTACTAGCGGTATAACGGAAATTCTTGAAAGATACAGTTGTTCCTTAGAGCCATTTAAACGATTTGACCCGAAGAACACTTGACATTTTCCGTGTGGGTAGATTTTAGAGGGATTGGGGGTGATTTATTGTAAAAATTTTTTAAAAACTAAATATGGCCTAGAGACGAGATCTGGGGGTCGATTACGTATGATTTTAACCCGAGAAATCCAATGGTACCGCTAGAAATGTAATCCGGATACCGGAAGTCCGTGAAAAACCGCCATTTTTTCGAATTATATTTTCTGTTTTAAAGGCACACCGGGTCGTGTAAGGTGTGTAGACTTATGTTTTTGGGGTCAGGGAATTCATTTATGAATATAACCTACTGTCATCGGAACTGCATGAGAGGCTTCCCTACTGCACTTTTTGAAGACGTCGCACGCGGTGAAACCCAAGATATTCCAAAGTTTTAATATATAAACTTATTTTATTTAATAAAAGTACACATTAACAAAACATAAGATATATTAAAACATGGGGTAAAAAATGTATAAGCCTATGAAGAATCACCAAGTACATTGCTGACCTCCTCTGAGATTGCGTTATCACCACTGAAAAGGAATTTTACATATAAATATTAAAGGTTCGGTAGTAAATAATATCGAAAGTATACAATATTCTTACCCTTTGTTTGATCAATCTCCCATACATTTTTGGCATGCAGGGGAACATGGTAATCTCAGAGGAGGTCAGCGATGTACTTGGTGATCCTTCATAGGCTTATAAATTTTTTACCCCATGTTTTAATATATCTTATGTTTTGTTAATGTGTATTTTTATTAAATAAAATATTACAAATTTATATACCTATAGGTATTAAAACTTTGGAATATCTTGGGTTTCACCGCGTTCGACGTCTTCAAAAAGCGCAGTAGGGAAGCCTCTCATGCCTCCGATGCCAGTAGGTTATTTTTGTTATCATAAATGAATTCCCTGACCCCAAAAACATAACTCTAGACACCTTACACGACCCGGTGTGCCTTAGAAATATAATTCGATCAAACAGTCTGCCATTTTCTAAAAATGGCGGCTTTTCACGGACTTCCTGTATTCGGATTACATTTCTGGCGCTACCATTGTATTCCTCGGGTTAAAATCATACAAAATCGACACCCAGATCTCGTCTCTAGGCCATATTTAGTTTTTAAAAAAATGTTACAATAAATCACCCCCACCCCCTTAAAAATCTACCCACATGGAAAATGTCAAGTGTTCTTCGGGCCAAATCGTCTAAATGGCTCTAAGGAACAGCTGTACCAAGTGGCACCTTGGTATAAGAAAATGCAGTATCTTTTGGTATACCGCTAGTACTAATTGGACTAAATTTAAATGGCAAATTAACTAATAAGTATAACAAAATGACCTTTATAATGAGCAAACACTAATGCGAATGAACATGATAATGAATACCCTGGTCTAGGTAGTACATACGGGATGTTAGTTCCAGCATTTAAGATCATTTTTGTATAATTTTGGGTGAGTATCTGGTGAAGTTTTCTTCTAAGCTCAGCTACATTGACCTGTTCCCCGTCAAAACACACATCATCAATGTTCTCGCGATACGGCAACCTGAAAACAAATAATTAGAAGAAGAAAAAGCATTGCGTCTTCTTCTTACCGCAAATGTTGCTGCCGCACCACCGCAATCAAGGGGTCCTCCCCGCTAAGTCGGACAACCACCAAATTGAACATCATTGCGATATACTTGATGGCCCTTTGAAAATTATGTGGCAGATCAGGGGGAAATAATAAGACCCTGAAAATGTACACTTAAATGAATGGTCCCTATACTACATTGTGATGCTTACGTTGGTATATTGGGATTATCAGGAAAATGTTGCATAAATTGGGTTATTTCTAATTCTATTATTTGCCCGGGAGTAAAATTTTCAGTCTTGTCAGCCATAGTGTGAGTCGAGGAGTTGCTCAACTGTCGAGTTGTAGAATGTGTAAATTATCCAATCGGTGTTTTTCAAGTAGCCAGTTCTTTCCTAAGGGCAAAAATAAGGAATAATTAAAATTTAGAGTGGTAGACTTTGCTTAAACAGGCAGAGCCTTATTACAGTTGAGATTATCCAGAATTCTAGTAAAACGCTGCACACGAAAATCTGTTTTGATTTCTGTGAGGCAAAATTAAAGATCCTTTATTTTTTCTTATTATAGGTCGCTAGCCAAAACCTTCTTAGAATAGCTTGCAGTAGTTTTGAGGGGTTGCTGGGAACCCCACTCAGAACTAAAAAATTCTACCAAAAATCGTCGAGCATATTTGTTTTCAAACGCCATTTAATTTTCTTATTACTAGTTTGCTATAAAACCCCATTTTAGAATTGTTGAGGCACTGTCCAGTACTCTAGTCGAGTGTTTCTTAGTGCAAAAGCAGGAATCCTCCATACACATAAGACTAAATTTGGAGCATTTTTTGGATGATTTTTTGAAAATCAATTTTTTTAGGAGGTGCTAATTTTAATTTCTAATAATTCATCCTTCACAGGTTATCGCATGTTACAATGCTGTACTGTAACTTTTTGTGCAAGTAGCATACAAACAAGTTAAAAACGTGGTTACTCTCGACCGACTAAAGCGCATTTTCGCGAAGTGACTTTGTCTTATAGTCTCGGGGCTGTGCTACACCCTATGAGAAAGAAACTACAACGAAAAAGCTAGGGATTAACGTTCGGAAAATGCACTAAAACACTCTAGGAAGGAAAGTTCATAGATAGATTTTACGTTAAAGATCTGAATATCTGATACGCTCCTGCATTTTTCAAATGACATGGTTGGTATTAAATCTACACTTTTCAACCCTTAAATAGAGCCATTATAATTTATGTACGACGCTTCCGTTTTCTTGATTAATCGTAGCAGGGACAGTTTAGTCCAAATGAGAGTTGCATACATTTCTTTTAAATATTGCGATTGGTATTAAATCTACCCCTTTTGTCCCTTAAATAAAGTCATTAAAATGGTGTACATTTTTACATTTGGTTTACATTTTTTCTGAAATGATTTTTAAAATCCGTCCTTTTCATTGGATAAACAGCAGGGATGCTTTAGTTCAGCTGATGGTTGCTTGTGCAAATTTGTTTTCAATATTGGCACCTTTCATCCCTTAAATAAAGTCATTAAAATTCGTGTACAACGCTTCAGTTTTTCTGAAATGATTAAATTAGTGGATAAACAGCAGGGATGGTTTAATTGAACTGACGGTTGCTTGTGCAAATTTGTTTTCAATATTTGCACCTTTCATCCCTTAAATAAAGTAAAGTCATTAAAATTCGTGTACAACGCTTCAGTTTTTCTGAAATGATTTTTTAAATTAGTGGATAAACAGCAGGGATGGTTTAATTGAACTGACGGTTGCTTGTGCAAATTTGTTTTCAATATTGGCACCTTTCATCCCTTAAATAAAGTCTTTAAAATTCGTGTACAACGCTTCAGTTTTTCTGAAATGATTTTTTAAATTAGTGGATAAACAGCAGGGATGGTTTAATTGAACTGATGGTTGCTTGTGCAAATTTGTTTTCAATATTGGCACCCTTCATCCCTTAAATAAAGTCATTAAAATTCGTGTACAACGCTTCAGTTTTTCTGAACTGATTTTTTAAATTAGTGGATAAACAGCAGGGATGGTTTAATTGAACTGACGGTTGCTTGTGCAAATTTGTTTTCAATATTGGCACCTTTCATCCCTTAAATAAAGTCTTTAAAATTCGTGTACAACGCTTCAGTTTTTCTGAAATGATTTTTTAAATTAGTGGATAAACAGCAGGGATGGTTTAATTGAACTGACGGTTGCTTGTGCAAATTTGTTTTCAATATTGGCACCTTTCATCCCTTAAATAAAGTCTTTAAAATTCGTGTACCACGCTTCAGTTTTTCTGAAATAATTTTTTAAATTAGTGGATAAACAGCAGGGATGGTTTAATTGAACTGACGGTTGCTTGTGCAAATTTGTTTTCAATATTGGCACCTTTCATCCCTTAAACTTCGTGTACAACGCTTCAGTTTTTCTGAAATGATTTTTTAAATTAGTGGATAAACAGCAGGGATGGTTTAATTGAACTGACGGTTGCTTGTGCAAATTTGTTTTCAATATTGGCACCTTTCATCCCTTAAGTAAATAAAGTCTTTAAAATTCGTGTACAACGCTTCAGTTTTTTTGAAATGATTTTTTAAATTAGTGGATAAACAGCAGGGATGGTTTAATTGAACTGACGGTTGCTTGTGCAAATTTGTTTTCAATATTGGCACCTTTCATCCCTTAAATAAAGTCTTTAAAATTCGTGTACCACGCTTCAGTTTTTCTGAAATGATTTTTTAAATTAGTGGATAAACAGCAGGGATGGTTTAATTGAACTGACGGTTGCTTGTGCAAATTTGTTTTCAATATTGGCACCTTTCATCCCTTAAATAAAGTCTATTAAAATTCGTGTACACTGTGCTTCAGTTTTCTGAAAGGATTTTTAGATTAGTGGATAAACAGCAGTGGTTTAATTGAACTGATTGGTTGCTTGTTGCAAATTTGTTTCAATATTGCACCTTTTATCCCTTAATAAAGTCTTTAAAATTCGTATACAAAACGCCTTCGTTTTTCTGAAATGATTTTTTAAATTAGTGGATAAACAGCAGGGATGGTTTAATTGAACTGATGGTTGCTTGTGCAAATTTGTTTTCAATATTGGCACCTTTCATCCCTTAAATAAGTCTTTAAAATTCGTGTACAACGCTTCAGTTTTTCTGAAATGATTTTTTAAATTAGTGGATAAACAGCAGGGATGGTTTAATTGAACTGATGGTTGCTTGTGCAAATTTGTTTTCAATATTGGCACCCTTCATCCCTTAAATAAAGTCATTAAAATTCGTGTACAACGCTTCAGTTTTTCTGAACTGATTTTTTAAATTAGTGGATAAACAGCAGGGATGGTTTAATTGAACTGACGGTTGCTTGTGCAAATTTGTTTTCAATATTGGCACCTTTCATCCCTTAAGTAAATAAAGTCTTTAAAATTCGTGTACAACGCTTCAGTTTTTTTGAAATGATTTTTTAAATTAGTGGATAAACAGCAGGGATGGTTTAATTGAACTGACGGTTGCTTGTGCAAATTTGTTTTCAATATTGGCACCTTTCATCCCTTAAATAAAGTCTTTAAAATTCGTGTACCACGCTTCAGTTTTTCTGAAATAATTTTTTAAATTAGTGGATAAACAGCAGGGATGGTTTAATTGAACTGACGGTTGCTTGTGCAAATTTGTTTTCAATATTGGCACCTTTCATCCCTTAAATAAAGTCATTAAAATTCGTGTACAACGCTTCAGTTTTTCTGAAATGATTAAATTAGTGGATAAACAGCAGGGATGGTTTAATTGAACTGACGGTTGCTTGTGCAAATTTGTTTTCAATATTTGCACCTTTCATCCCTTAAATAAAGTCATTAAAATTCGTGTACAACGCTTCAGTTTTTCTGAAATGATTTTTTAAATTAGTGGATAAACAGCAGGGATGTTTTAATTGAACTGACGGTTGCTTGTGCAAATTTGTTTTCAATATTGGCACCTTTCATCCCTTAAGTAAATAAAGTCTTTAAAATTCGTGTACAACGCTTCAGTTTTTCTGAAATGATTTTTTAAATTAGTGGATAAATAGCAGGGATGGTTTAATTGAACTGACGGTTGCTTGTGCAAATTTGTTTTCAATATTGGCACCTTTCATCCCTTAAGTAAATAAAGTCTTTAAAATTCGTGTACAACGCTTCAGTTTTTTTGAAATGATTTTTTAAATTAGTGGATAAACAGCAGGGATGGTTTAATTGAACTGACGGTTGCTTGTGCAAATTTGTTTTCAATATTGGCACCTTTCATCCCTTAAATAAAGTCATTAAAATTCGTGTACAACGCTTCAGTTTTTCTGAAATGATTTTTTAAATTAGTGGATAAACAGCAGGGATGGTTTAATTGAACTGACGGTTGCTTGTGCAAATTTGTTTTCAATATTGGCACCTTTCATCCCTTAAGTAAATAAAGTCTTTAAAATTCGTGTACAACGCTTCAGTTTTTTTGAAATGATTTTTTAAATTAGTGGATAAACAGCAGGGATGGTTTAATTGAACTGACGGTTGCTTGTGCAAATTTGTTTTCAATATTGGCACCTTTCATCCCTTAAATAAAGTCTTTAAAATTCGTGTACCACGCTTCAGTTTTTCTGAAATAATTTTTTAAATTAGTGGATAAACAGCAGGGATGGTTTAATTGAACTGACGGTTGCTTGTGCAAATTTGTTTTCAATATTGGCACCTTTCATCCCTTAAATAAAGTCATTAAAATTCGTGTACAACGCTTCAGTTTTTCTGAAATGATTAAATTAGTGGATAAACAGCAGGGATGGTTTAATTGAACTGACGGTTGCTTGTGCAAATTTGTTTTCAATATTTGCACCTTTCATCCCTTAAATAAAGTCATTAAAATTCGTGTACAACGCTTCAGTTTTTCTGAAATGATTTTTTAAATTAGTGGATAAACAGCAGGGATGTTTTAATTGAACTGACGGTTGCTTGTGCAAATTTGTTTTCAATATTGGCACCTTTCATCCCTTAAATAAAGTCATTAAAATTCGTGTACAACGCTTCAGTTTTTCTGAACTGATTTTTTAAATTAGTGGATAAACAGCAGGGATGGTTTAATTGAACTGACGGTTGCTTGTGCAAATTTGTTTTCAATATTTGCACCTTTCATCCCTTAAATAAAGTCATTAAAATTCGTGTACAACGCTTCAGTTTTTCTGAAATGATTTTTTAAATTAGTGGATAAACAGCAGGGATGTTTTAATTGAACTGACGGTTGCTTGTGCAAATTTGTTTTCAATATTGGCACCTTTCATCCCTTAAATAAAGTCATTAAAATTCGTGTACAACGCTTCAGTTTTTCTGAAATGATTTTTTAAATTAGTGGATAAACAGCAGGGAGGGTTTAATTGAACTGATGGTTGCTTGTGCAAATTTGTTTTCAATATTGACACCTTTCATCCCTTAAATAAAGTTATTAAAATTCGTGTACAACGCTTCAGTTTTTCTGAAATGATTTTTTAAATTAGTGGATAAACAGCAGGGATGGTTTAATTGAACGGACGGTTGCTTGTGCAAATTTGTTTTCAATATTGGCACCTTTCATCCCTTAAATAAAGTTATTAAAATTCGTGTACAACGCTTCAGTTTTTCTGAAATGATTTTTTAGATTAGTGGATAAACAGCAGGGATGGTTTAATTGAACTGACGCTTGCTTGTGCAAATTTGTTTTCAATATTGGCACCTTTCATCCCTTAAATAAAGTCTTTAAAATTCGTGTACAATGCTTCAGTTTTTCGGAAATGATTTTTTAAATTAGTGGATAAACAGCAGGGATGGTTTAATTGAACTTACGGTTGCTTGTGCAAATTTGTTTTCAATATTGGCACCTTTCATCCCTTAAGTAAATAAAGTCTTTAAAATTCGTGTACAACGCTTCAGTTTTTCTGAAATGATTTTTTAAATTAGTGGATAAATAGCAGGGATGGTTTAATTGAACTGACGGTTGCTTGTGCAAATTTGTTTTCAATATTGGCACCTTTCATCCCTTAAGTAAATAAAGTCTTTAAAATTCGTGTACAACGCTTCAGTTTTTTTGAAATGATTTTTTAAATTAGTGGATAAACAGCAGGGATGGTTTAATTGAACTGACGGTTGCTTGTGCAAATTTGTTTTCAATATTGGCACCTTTCATCCCTTAAGTAAATAAAGTCTTTAAAATTCGTGTACAACGCTTCAGTTTTTCTGAAATGATTTTTTAAATTAGTGGATAAATAGCAGGGATGGTTTAATTGAACTGACGGTTGCTTGTGCAAATTTGTTTTCAATATTGGCACCTTTCATCCCTTAAGTAAATAAAGTCTTTAAAATTCGTGTACAACGCTTCAGTTTTTTTGAAATGATTTTTTAAATTAGTGGATAAACAGCAGGGATGGTTTAATTGAACTGACGGTTGCTTGTGCAAATTTGTTTTCAATATTGGCACCTTTCATCCCTTAAATAAAGTCATTAAAATTCGTGTACAACGCTTCAGTTTTTCTGAAATGATTTTTTAAATTAGTGGATAAACAGCAGGGATGGGTTAATTAAACTGACGGTTGCTTGTGCAAATTTGTTTTCAATATTGGCACCTTTCATCCCTTAAATAAAGTCATTAAAATTCGTGTACAACGCTTCAGTTTTTCTGAAATGATTTTTTAGATTAGTGGATAAACAGCAGGGATGGTTTAATTGAACTGACGGTTGCTTGTGTAAATTTGTTTTCAATATTGGCACCTTTCATCCCTTAAATAAAGTCTTTAAAATTCGTGTACAACGCTTCAGTTTTTCTGAAATGATTTTTTAAATTAGTGGATAAACAGCAGGGATGGTTTTAATTGAACTGACGGTTGCTTGTTGCAAATTGTTTTCAGATATTGGCACCTTTCCATCCCTTAAATAAAGTATTAAAATTCGTGTACAACGCTTCAGTTTTTCTGAAATGATTTTTTAGATTAGTGAATAACAGCAGGGATGGTTTTAATTGAAACTGACGGTTTGCCTTGTGTAAATTGTTTTTCAATATTGTCACTTTCAATCCCTTAAATAAAGTCTTAAAATTCGTGTACAACGCTCAAGTTTTTCTGAAGATATTTTTTAATAGTGGATAAACAGCAGGGATGGTTTAATTGAACTGACGGTTGCTTGTGCAAATTTGTTTTCAATATTTGCACCTTTCATCCCTTAAATAAAGTCATTAAAATTCGTGTACAACGCTTTAGTTTTTCTGAAATGATTTTTTAAATTAGTGGATAAACAGCAGGGATGGTTTAATTGAACTGATGGTTGCTTGTGCAAATTTGTGTTCAATATTGGCACCTTTCATCCCTTAAATAAAGTCATTAAAATTCGTGTACAACGCTTCAGTTTTTCTGAAATGATTTTTTAAATTAGTGGATAAACAGCAGGGATGGTTTAATTGAACTGATGGTTGCTTGTGCAAATTTGTTTTCAATATTGGCACCTTTCATCCCTTAAATAAAGTCATTAAAATTCGTGTACAACGCTTCAGTTTTTCTGAAATGATTTTTTAAATTAGTGGATAAACAGCAGGGATGGTTTAATTGAACTGACGGTTGCTTGTGCAAATTTGTTTTCAATATTGGCACCTTTCATCCCTTAAATAAAGTCTTTAAAATTCGTGTACAACGCTTCAGTTTTTCTGAAATGATTTTTTAAATTAGTGGATAAACAGCAGGGATGGTTTAATTGAACTGACGGTTGCTTGTGCAAATTTGTTTTCAATATTGGCACCCTTCATCCCTTAAATAAAGTCATTAAAATTCGTGTACAACGCTTCAGTTTTTCTGAAATGATTTTTTAAATTAGTGGATAAACAGCAGGGATGGTTTAATTGAACTGATGGTTGCTTGTGCAAATTTGTTTTCAATATTGGCACCTTTCATCCCTTAAATAAAGTCTTTAAAATTCGTGTACAACGCTTCAGTTTTTCTGAAATGATTTTTTAAATTAGTGGATAAACAGCAGGGATGGTTTAATTGAACTGACGGTTGCTTGTGCAAATTTGTTTTCAATATTGGCCCCTTCATCTCTTAAATAAAGTCATTAAAATTCGTGTACAACGCTTCAGTTTTTCTGAAATGATTTTTTAAATTAGTGGATAAACAGCAGGGATGGTTTAATTGACCTGACGGTTGCTTGTGCAAATTTGTTTTCAATATTGGCACCTTTCATCCCTTAAATATAGTCTTTAAAATTCGTGTACAACGCTTCAGTTTTTCTGAAATGATTTTTTAAATTAGTGGATAAACAGCAGGGATGGTTTAATTGAACTGATGGTTGCTTGTGCAAATTTGTGTTCAATATTGGCACCTTTCATCCCTTAAATAAAGTCATTAAAATTCGTGGATAAACAGCAGGGATGGTTTAATTGAACTAATGGTTGCTTTTGCAAATTTATTTTAAATATTGACACCTTTCATCCCTTAAATAAAGTTATTAACATTTGTGTACAGCGCGTCATTTTTTCTGAAATGATTTTAAAAATCAATCGTTTTCATTAGGTAAACAGCAGGGACAGTTTAGTTTAACTGAGGGTTGTTTGGGCGCATTTTTTTAAAATAATATTGCGATTGGTATTAAATCTATAGCTGCCATCCCCATAATAAAGTCATTAAAATTGGTGTACAACGCTTTATTTTCTCTGAAACGATTTTTAAAATTAGTCGTTTTCATTGGATAAACAGCAGGGATGCTTTAGTTCAACCGATGGTTGCTTGTGCAAATTTGTTTTTGTCTGAAATTATTTTTAGACTTAGTCGTTTTCCGTTGTTAAATCTTGTCCGGACAGACAGACAAGCATATACTTAACTGTATTTTTTAAAATGCGTTAAAGGGCTTGAAATGTCAAGTATTAATTCAAGACCATGGTAAAATGTTCTAAAACATCCCGTAATGAAGTAGTGGAGTAAAGCTGATAATAAACAGTCATTTGCGTATTCCAAGTGCCCAAAGAATAGTTGGGGGACATTTTTTGATAAAATTTTTGAGTTCTGTTTCCGGATAGCTGCTCGACAGTTCTTTAATAAGATTTTGTCTGGCGATAAGAAAAGTGTGAAGGGTTTTTACTTTTCGTACTAAAAAAACACAAGAAAATCTGTTTGTGTTTTAACGAAAGTTCTGGACAGCCCCTCAATAGTTCTAAAAGTTCCTGCAGTGGAGTTCTGGGGTAAACCTTATAATAAAAAATGAAGAGGTTTTTTTTACATTCCAAGTTCCAAAGGAATATGTGGAACCATTTATAAGCCTAGTTTCCGGTTCTGATTAAAAGTTCCAGATGGTGACTATTTTAGTCAATGTTGGGACTTTTTATTTCAGAGCATTTGATTTTTTGCGAAATTATTTTAATGACCTTAGATTTCATTTTTGACGCAAATTTTCAAAATTTATTTTTTTATGACTTAATTGTTGAAACCCCTAAGATTTAAGAACTCTAAACTTTCACAACAATTACCACATGCGGAATTTATTATGTGAAATAATTCAAAAACCGTCTAGACGTATGGTGGCATTAAAGGAACTCTAAAATTCAAGTTTGTTAAGGAAAACTAGAGCACCCCTTTTAAAATAAAAAAAGTGTTCCTATTTTGTGTAAAACAGAAAGTTGTGTAAAGCTGAAAATCTTTGAAATGAAAAGGGGTGGAATGATTAAATGTTGACAAAAAATGTAAGATTTATTTGTACGCACCAAATTTACTGCCCAGATCTCATCGTCCCAATCTTGCATTTTAAAAAATACAGACGGCAGAGCTGTGTTCAAGGGAGCATGTTTCTATCATTTTTAATACACTTGGTGGATTAACCCCCATGAAGTTCGAGAGAAATCGGACGGAATCTGCGCGAATACAGAAATCAACCTTGAGTGACGAAATTACTGAATAAGACGAACGGACGCAGCCAATACGCATATTTGTGGCGCGACAGTCTGGCAGTTCTCAACTTCGTCCATTTGCTTATTTGACAGTTTTTTTAATTGTTGGAATTTTTGCAATGAATGCATTGAATACTCAATGGACAAGGTCAGGGGTCGCCTTCCTTCCACATTAGATTTTCTGCGCGGTTATTTTCTCAATAATAATTAATTGATTTAATTAATTGATTAATTGATCCGAAATAGCAATTTTATAATTGTTTTTATTTTTCACTTCCGCTCTCCAGTTTTTAGGAGAATTCTTCGAAAGAAATTTCCCTTATGTGATGGTTTTCTACGTCCGTCCGTCTGTTCCTAGTCTAAGTCGAGAACGAAAAGGGACATCGATGTGAAACCTTTGCCAGTCGGGTTCGACTAGTTCAAGGATGAGTGCTATCGAGCCGGATTAAAAGTTGTGTTTCCGAATGCGAACCGAGTGAAAAAAAATTTTTCTACTAAAAATCGTATGCTATTCTTCCGACCTTCCTATATCTTGTTTTTTGGGTGCGAGTACACCATTGACCTAGCACCTTTGCAGAAAACGTGAATATCAGTCTAAAACTAAACAAGTGTGACATTTTTTGTCGATTTAATTAAAATGCATGTACTTATAAAGATGCCCCCCCCCCCCCATAAAACAAAATTTATATCCGAAAACTGTTATTACTTTCCTAGATGAATCACCTGACCTGTTGGCCTGTTGGTACAGCTTCGAAGAGGAAAGAAAAATGGTGTTAAAAATCCATGCTCATAGAAAAGGGTTCCAAGAGATAAAAGAAGATTAAAAAAGTGTCACGGAACGTAACTCCAGTTTCCATGATAGAAAATATTTACCTCAACATCCCTCGAACTGCTGTCATAGTCTTATTATCCGAACCCCGAAACTCATCCACAACACGTTTAATACCAAGAACAAGAGAGAAAGTTGCAAGGATGACGAAATGGTTGCGGAAGATGCTATCGATACATTGATCCAACCCAAAATATTGCACCTACGGCACTTTTGTTCCGAGCAAGCCATGCATGATACGCAGTCTGTATTGGCACTACAACTGTTCAGCGACAATCATTGTACTTACGATAGTCCCGAATCAAGCTATAGGTTGTACACTCGGAGTCGAGTCAATCCTTGGTAGTTTGTTAAAATTTTCGATGACTCGACCAATTTGACATGAGGAGTTAATACACACAAAGCACTTAGTTCTTAGATCTACACACTTCTAATCGATAAAATAGATTGTACCTACATACAATATTCCCACAAGTATTTTTAAGTTTTAAGTTTATTAAGTAAGCGAAAAGAACTTACCTGAGTACTCTTGAGTTTTCAAAGATGAGTAAAAAACAGTATTATAACTATTATAAGCTTATAACGCTCTAGACGCTTCACGTGTAAAAAACTGCTACGTTTGGCGGTAAATTTCAACGGTTTTTCATACTGCGTTGTCACGTTTCGTTCTATGACCAATGGCGGCTCGTCCTAAAGTGCGCAGGCGCACGTCCCCACTCAATCGCCAAGATAAACGGCGGAAATAAATCAGCATGTCAGGCAATGAATTATTTTTATTTGGCATACGTTTACATTGTATTTATTATCTCTCTCTTGTTCTGGGCCCTCAACAGGCTTGCGCCCAATTACAGAATACAGGGTGACCCGCATAATGCTTTTTAGAGGTGCCTCTGCAGAAGGTCTTCAGTTGTTGTATACTACTCTGGTATTTAGCTTACGAACTAGGAAAACCTAATTTGGAGTAGCCGCTATAACGCTTGATATCAAACTTTCCTTCCATCCGCTGAAAACTATTTTCCGGGCACATCCACTCGGTGCTCCAAATGCGAGTAGGATTTGCTTCATTTGCTTGACTTCGGTTATCTCCGCTTACATAGATGTGGGGCACCGAACTGGTGTGTCCCAGTACACGTTCGGGGGCGTTGAATCTTTTTTCTTCTTCTTTTGCCTTTCCACACGTATTTATGCATGTCACTTCATCTGAAGCGCTTGCAACACAATATGAAAGGTCTACAGGTGTTAAAGTGGGAGAACTATCCAACACAAATTGTTAGGTGTAATATAAATTGGAGGGTCACAGATACCTCCAATCCTCACATCATCAGCCAATGGTTGTTCATTATTCGATAGGTATTTAATGGAGAAATTTGCGTCTGATAACAATAAATCGAGTAACTAATATAAATTATCCCTCAAAGTTAAGTATGACGGGGATCTTTGGGGGTAAGCACAAGAAAGATTTAAAAGGCAGGCTTTTTTAAACTTCATTTGGAGACAAAGGTTGGTAGATTGCAGAACTGTCTCGATCCTTTCTAAATCTTCTTCGTTTGACTAGCTTTAAAAACGATTAAAGTCTAAGAAGCCGCGGAGAAGATCTAGAAGATTCCAAAATCTCTGCAAAGGACTGAAAAATTATCGAAATGGTTTGAAAGTTCTGAAAAAAAATGCTTTCCAGGGCATCGCATAGTTTGCAAAGATTTCCATGTTTCAGAGGTCTCTGGGTACTTTTGCAGCATTTCCTATGCTCAGCTCAGAAAAAGATATAGGTGTATGCGGGTAGGCGAACAACACCAACAAGTGTTGAGTGTACCTAAAAAAGGGCGCCCGGAAACAATGTGGAGGCACCAGAGCACTCTGGGAAATGCTGAAATCTCCCTAAGAAAACGTTCCAGAGACCTTCGACGTCTTACTCGAATATCCTAATGTTTTTCCGAAACTGCCAAAATCCCTAGGTCCTTTCAGAGTATTTTAAAAAATTTTCAGAAATATATAGTCCTCTTTAAAAAGGTTCTGAGATTTTTCCAGAACTTTCTACGCATTTTTCCGGAAAATATGACGTGTTTGTTCGAGAACAAGCGTTCGGGAGCACTCGAGAACTTCTAGAACGATTGTTTGCTATATAAGCAAATCGAATTATGCTTCAAGTTAGTTTCGACATTGATGCGCTTGCGTTGTTATAAATAAATTGTGAGTGTTAAATGATGATCAACTGTTATAAATTAATCCATCTGTTACATACATTCATTGTTAAATATTTGTAAATAAATAAATCACGTAATTAAATTTGCGTTATACTAATTCTCTGCTATTAAATGTGGAACAATTAAAAAGTATACTTATAGAAGCGGTAGATGGGATCACAGGGAACATTTTTTTCACATAAACTGAGGGTTTAAAATACTTGATTGGAGAGCTTCGTAGGCCCCCAAACGTTTGCGTCATTTTTTTCTCGGTAATCATAACACATTGAATGTTGAAACTAACGGCTTCAACTCGGTTTTTGAGTATGCTTGTTTACAGGCTTTTTGAGATGAAATTCCCATACGTCCAACCATTCCCCAAAGATTTATCGCAATCGAATGAACGGTCTAGGAAGCCATATTCGCCATACATACGGACAGACAGACAGACAAATTTCATTTACATAGAAACCTTCGCGGGTATATATGTCCAACCATTCCCCAAAGTTTCATCGCAATCTGCTGAACGGTTTAGGAAGCCAGAAGCGACATACAGACGGATTTTTATGTAGACACTTTCGAGGGCAAACGTCCAAGTTTTATCGCAATCAGATGAACCGTTTAGGAAGGCATAAGCGACATTCATACAGACAGACAGGCAGACAATTTTTATTTATATAGAAACCATGGTGGGTAGATACTGTACTATATTGGACATATACAGTGGTATTTATTAAGAAGTAGACATAGGGATTTATGTGTATTGTTTTTCTCTATATGTACTTTTAAAAGACAAAATCTCTGAAGAGTGCCTAATTTTATGCATCCAAAGTAACTTTTTAAAACAAACATCTGGCTGCCATATATTAATTAATTTGAATATTATTGCTTTGGCTTTACAGAAAATCAAGCTCTTACGCTCCTTAAACTGTTGCCGACACTATTTATTTTATCTTATTTATTTTAAGTAGTTATTTTGGTTGCATAAAAATAGGCACCCTTCAACAGAGGACCCGCCTCCTTTTATTCATATTCAAGATGGCGGTCGTATTCGAAACACCCTGTATAAAAAATTCTTTTTAACCTCAAAATATGTGAAATAATTTCAAATGGAATTTTCATGTCTAAACCTCAAACGTTTTGAGCGCGGGAGCGTCCGTTCGATCTTTAATAGCGACCCTGTATAAATACAGACCGCGCGCTATAGCATGGGGAATAACGGCATAGACCGAGTATGACATCGGCAACTGCCGGGAACACTTGTCGATTGAGATCCCTATCTACGATTGAGTGTATCATACTATATTTTAGTATCATGCTCGTTATCATGACTCGTTCACTGGGCATCTAAACCTCTCGCCATCCTATAGCGCGAGGCCTGTAGCTAGATTTCTGGTTCGAATGCAGCTGTGGATGAGAGGTTTGGATGCTGAGAAGCCTTGGCTGAACCTTTTACAATTCAAAACTAAGACAAAAAATGAAATAAAAAGGAAATAAACATTTGGGGCATCTGTATAATTATGTATTTACTAATTCTGCTTTTAAAGTGTTACCATCATCTTCCCTGATTTCTTTTTTTCATCTTTTTCATACAGCTCCTCTATTTAGGTCGCTTTATTAATCCACATGAGCAGCTCAAAATCAATTCTACCTACCTATTTTAAAATTCAACTTTTATCTTTGAATGGATATTTTTTTTTAAATTTATTTATTATCTTCGCACTTGCCTGAACCACTAAGAGCGTTCAGGTAAATTCACGTGTTAAAGAGAACTTACATTGAAGTGAGGCTGGGGGGATCTAATGATAATTTTGGGTGCAAAGCCAACTTGCTTGTGTGTCCTAATGTAATCTTCAGTTCATGCTTTGTAGTCCTCTTTTCTTTAGCTTAAGGTTGAGATGCAGTAGTTACGACAGCAGCAGGTTCACAATTCTGACTAAACAGCTAATCCTTTGAGGAAAATCCAGTGAAAACGCTATAGCAAATGTATACTTATTTTTCACACCGTACCCATTTGCATCTCCAACTAGTCTGTAGTCGTGGCTTGATCACACATTCATCATTTGATGTGTTGAAATGGTCGATTTTATCTGAATGGTGTGTCCTCTGACTTTGATCAGTTTGAGTTAGGCAAATAAGGACATAGATACGGACAATTCTTTATTTAAATATTAATCAATACTTTACAACTATTGTAGCCATTCAGTAAAGCAGTTAGTAAGGTGCAACAACAACAACTGTTATAACTTAAATATGACAAAGAAAAACACGACTAAACTTAAGTATCTTTCCTTACTATATAGAGTGGAACTGGCACAAAAGTTGGGTGGCAAAGGAACGTAATACGAACATTAAGTAAAGCAATTCAAAAACAACTCTTATAAACTATTACAAAGAACAACGCAACTAAAATATATTTTCTTACTATACACAGTGTAACAGGCAGTCACAAAAATTGGGCAGCAGAGGGGTGTAATATGAACTTTCTCCAAACAAACCAAAGTAACGTAAATTATAAACGAAGGAAGGTAAATGTGAGTTGATCATTTTGACACTGTTGCAAAATTGGCGTTCCTTTAATTCGTTTCACACAACCATAAGACAGTATGCTATTTTCCATTTTGCAAAGATTTCTACCCACGCTAGGGTGCGAAAAAAATGGCGATGAAAGAGATAAAAGGAAGGTTTTTAAAAATAAATAAAAAAATTTTGGAATTTGTTCAGATTTCCAGAATTTCTTCAAAGTTTAAATATTTTTCTCAGCCTATTAGGGGTGAGAATTTTTATACAAAGTCGGATCGAGCACATCCAAAAACCTATGTAATATTGTTAGCTACATCTTACATGTTATGGTTGTTGAGAAAAGATTAAGTGAGACCCAACAGAAACATTTCGACCATCCCTACCATCCTATATAGTTTGTCATACCTTTACATCATGTATATTGGCAATAAAGTGAAAGAACTAAACATATATGTAATTCCGTACATTTATAGGGTGTTATTCCAGTGCGCAGGCTGCAAATTACAATAGTACGCAATGACCACGGCGAGCGGACTGGCGTTTGAAAAAGGCCTAATACCGATTTGCTTATGCCGTATTCTTAGCATGCGGACAGCTGTAAACATAAGCTTAAAACTATTACGTACATAAACATTCTGTTTACCTTGAGTTTCCGAGCGCAATACAAGCAAAGCACTCGTATCATCACACCATTTGATGTATAGGGGTCGCTCCGAATATATGTTCCTGATATAATTTGTCTTCTGTGTAGGGCTGATGTTGTATAATTCGACAATATAATTCATGTTATATCGTGGGCTAATGAAAGGTGCAAAATTTTGACCCGCTAAGACCATAGTTGCACCATCTTTCACATACTCTTCGATCTGTAAAGGAAACACTATGTGTTTGCACAGCTCTTCGAACTTACTTACTTCTCGACTTTCTTCTAACCAAAATGAAACACAGTTTATTTTAGCAACGAAATCATTAATTACAATTCTGCTTGGGCAATTAAGGTGATAACGCTTACGTATGTGCGGTTTTGGAGTTGCAGACATAAACATGGAAGCCGGCACAAATTCCTCGGCCAAAGGATTTAGTTTACTCTCCTTCTAAAAATAACATGACTAACGTTAACAACATTTCTCCTAACGATTGTATTGGTTATACGTACTACCAAGTTTTCCACATCAGTTTCGCTGGAACTGCTGTCTTCGGGATCTGCGAGTTGTTTTTCTAAGGTGGTAAATTGGTACGTACAAGAGTTCCCGCAGAAACATCTTAGTTTAGAATTTCTCCGACCTCCACAGAAATACCATGCATCCATCGGATACCCTCCACCTATGGCGGAATGGCACATGTGTAGAGTCCTAAAAATGATTGTATGTAAAATCTAGCGCTCTCTAACTGGACAATTTATAATAATAATAATGTCTTTATTTCAGAAAAGGCGCAGTTCGCTCTTCCACTTAACCTGATAATATATAATATAATATAAAATAAAGCAATTATAAAAATAAAACTAAAAGATACTCCATGACAGTGACATGGATTCTCCAATATTATATGAATTACTGAACGAACAACAAATATCTCTTATATTTTATTTTAAAGGAAGGTAATGAAAGTATTTTTAAATCATTAGGTATTGAATTATTCTTTTTTTTTTTATTGCCTTTATTTTATAGTGAGCGGAGTGTTAGCTAATTAGCTATTCTCCCCACTCAACCCACTATACAATCACAAACAGCCACGCCTTACCTGGGATTCGAACCCAGGACCCTTGTAGCCAGAGCTAGAGCTACTAACGTAAACTCATCTGAGCTGAGCAGGTTTTCAATTTAACAGGAATGATCTCTGAAAGTGTTGTGGAGTGCATAGGTATAATGAAGTTGTCCAAATGCCTGAGATTTTCTATGTACAAATAAATTTCTTAATAATTTGGAAATAGAACATGCGACTTCCTCATAAATCTGTAATTTTTGCATGGAATAGGGAATGTTAATGTGTAACATATCTCAACTGAGCAACTACAGAAAGTGGAAGTACAAAAAGATTCGGCAAAGCGTTCGTTACATGAAAAATCCAAACCCCCATTATTACCGCCCACCTAATTTAGAGATGAAGCGAGTGTTACAATTAATTGAGGAAGTTTGAGGAAACCCACGGTTTAAAATAGATAGAGGTGCATGAAGGCATAGTAGTGCTCGATTCAACCTAAGAAAGAGACGGCAAACTTTGCTGCCGATATGGAGCGTTAAGGAGTTTTCTTACGAAAATCACGGTCCCACGCCCATTTATTTCAGAACGTAGGGCGAGATACGCAAAAAATGTGTATAAGATAAATTGTAGGGAACTAAATTTCCCACAAAGAATTCCGTGAGCTTCCACTGTCTTTGAATAGTAACCATTTAAATGAGCAGATATATTTTCGTGTTGATTTTTGAGTGTTTATAATACGTAAACACAATAATAATAATAATAATAATAATAATTTATTTCATGCTATTGTACATAAAGTACTTACATATCGGCATTCATTATAGGTACGATTACAATTACGTGGTCTATCATTTGCGCAAAAATGTACGAACAGTGCAAAATGCGAATATTAATGGATTAAGGAAAAGATACTCTTTTTAATTTAAAAACGATTGATTATCGACATATGTTTTCGCGGACTTTTTTTCCGTGATTTTGGTAAGAAAACTCCATAAGACTGATCCTATATTTTCCATCTTTATTTTAAGTAAATAAAACTGCAAAGTATCTTGACACCGCGTAACAAACGTACTGATACGTCAGCACAGATTCAGAAGGACAGAATTTGGTGGTAAACTGTACTTCACCTGCGAAATCACATAATACAATTAGATGAAGAACCACTAAGGAAAATAGTAAGCTTTCTATCAAATTAACACATTCTTAGTAGACTTTGTACACCCTATTGGTTGTTGGTGCATGCTGTTTCACGTGTGTAAATTAAATGTTGTATCACAAACGTCAATAAGTTTCTCATTATTATTACAGACAATCGAGAAATAGCAGACCAAGAAACGGAACTCGAAAGTGAAAGTGAAAACAAACCAGAGAAGTTGCAGTCAATCATAGGCATAAGGAAGACAGTGAATATGGAATTTATTAAGAGTCCATCAATATGTCTGCGAATACTGAACTCTAGTCCAATACTAATTCTGTAGAAAAATGGACAGATCAGTGTGAGAACCAGGTCATTGCTTTGTTAAGTGCATATGAAAATATACTGAAAACAAGTTGGTTTGGTATCGGCCGCTTGAGGTATTTGATGTTAACCAAAGCACTTACTTGATGAATACGATTCCCTGAGTAAAACCAGCAAATATAAATTTTGGAAAAAACTGAACTGTAAAGTAGTACTTACTGTATATGGCTTTGGCCATTCATAATCAATCTTGCATAAGCAGACATCAGGGTATCATGAAGCTTTGCCTGAACGTGGTTCCTGTCAATGTTGGGGTCTGTCGTATTTCGGTATGGTAACCTGAAACAGATATACTTAATCGCTACAAAGACAAACAAATTGCTTCTTTTTACCGCAAATGTTGTTGCCGCACCACAGCAAGCATCCCATCTTGAAGGAAGAGAGTAGTCATATTGAATAACAGAGCAATATACTTGATCGCACTTTTCATGTTTGGTGGTATGTCAGGTGGGAACAATAGTACACTGAAAAAGTACACTTAAATGTAGGGCCCCTATAATTCATTTGTCATGCTTACGTTGGCGTATCTGACTCAGTCAAAAAGTTCTGTATGAAATGGGTGATTTCTATTTCAATTATTTGTCCAGGACTAAAAATCTGTGTGTCGTCAACCGGGTTGAAAATAGGACTCGACGTCTGCATGTCGCCAGCCATGGTGGGAAAAGGATTAAACGGCATGTTTGTACCCACGGTGAGAACTTTCAATCTGTAATGTTACAAACACATGTATATTTTGTGCCATAATAAGATTTAGAGATGTTGAAGTACAAATTCTTCACTTCACTTGTAGGAAGTGTTAATTAATCAATCAGTGTATGAACAAGAGTTTTTTTAAGTACAATAAGTAAGAGTGCCAGATTTTTAATACACTTCGAAAGTCAGTGATGCCATTAAATTAGTGATTTTTTAGATACAACAAAAACAGGAAATTGTATTGCTTAAATGAAAGACTCGTCCAAATCCAAATGTAGTAGATTGTCGTAAAGTAGTTTTTTGTTGTTGCCACTAGAGGACCAAGTATCGTAATTTATTGTCACGAGTTACTAATGAAAGACAGGGTGAACTTAAATTGTTTTTAGTGAACAGTGTTTCAGAATGTGATAAATTCAAATTGTTTTGACGTTGATCCTACTGTACAGCATTTAATTATGATGTTCGAATCCGGGTTCAGGCATGGATATTTGTAAATGTATAGTGGGTTGGGTGGGTAGAGCAGCCTTGCCTGAAACCCCGCCCACTCAAAAATAAATAAATATTTATTGCAACTGTTATTTTTTGATCAAGCCGTTTCGCTTTTCGAAGTGGAACTCGCACACACTATAAATCAAACTGGGGAACAGTGGTCAACCATCAACTTTGAACCAGTTGAAAACACATGTCTGTGATGTGGGAATACAAATACATTATAGTTATTAACCTCCCATGAAATCAATTACTGAAGTAAATATCAATGCGATGATGATCTGAAGAAACTGTGGTTTAAAATCTTGCGTTAATTACTTATTTTTCAGTAGAATAACTACCGAGCCAAAGAGAGAGGAGTTATCAACTGATGGTAAAACGCAAACCAAGGCAAATTGAAAAAATCCAGAGAAACGTCGTGGTAAGTTGAGTTATTTTTGATTTATTGATTGATTCTAAATAGGAATGACACAAATTGCGGATAGGACATGGTTTGGTTTCCTGTGGTAGATGCAGTTCCTCGAAGTCCAACTAATCCATTGATATCGCCAACCAATCGTTGAAAATATTTCCCAACCCAAAGATTTCAGGGCCTACAATCTTTTGTTTTTGAGTTATGGGCAAAAGTTGCAGTTTTCGATCACTAGATAAAAGCTTATAATTTCTTTTTATTAAATTAGCGCCCCAAGAGCTTGCTCCGCTCTGGCTACGGTCCTGGAAGTGTGGTTTATTTCGTCCCTTTTTGATCTGGGGTAACTCGTCTGTATAAATGGTCTGAAATTTATTCCCATTCCCAAATACCGATTTTCAAAATTCGAGAAATAGAAAAATGGCAAGATGTACCCGTCCGTAGCTCCTATTTTACGAAGTATCGAAAAATATACAGGAGATTATTTCCCACATATTTGATACATTTAGGGCACATTTTTCGGTGTAATTCGAGTGGGATTCGCGGGATTGCAGAAATTAACGATTAGTAATGACATTCCTGAGTAAAAAAAGATGGGCTTCTCTCATTCCTCCATTACACGCATTTGCTTATTTGACAGTTTTTTTTTAATTGTGGCAATTTTTGCGTACTTTCCTAATATTGTGTCATTAACCTGAACACCTAGTGGACAAGGTCAGAGATCATCTTTCACATGAAACCACATTACCTAGTTTTTTTGGACAGTTAGTTTGGTGATCTGAAATTATAGTTTTGTTATTACCTTTATGGATTACTTCCTGTTTTCTCTTTATTTATGCCAATGGCGTTTTAGCAGAAAATATGAATTAAGATAAAATGAACCAAATGTGAGCCATGTTTCTTTGTTAAATCTTGAATAATGCTGACTCAATTAAAAATAACATACATACCTACTATAAAATTTTGGCAAAAATGTAAGAGATCCCATGGAAGTAAGGGTCATTGACCTCTCACATACCAGTATCACAATTTTCTTGAGGGATTGCATTCCATGGGGATAGGTACATGGTACCCAATTTTTCATTTAAAATTTTTATGTATCGTATAGCTTCGAAGAGGGAAGACGAAGAAAAACTTTTAAAAATTCATACTTACAGATCAAAAAAAAAGTGTCGCAGAAAAACATATCAACTCGGTTCACGGGATAGAAAACACCTAACATTGAGAGCATGGCATAACTCCGCAGCAAAATACGTATAGTAAACTTAGACACATCGCGACAATAAAAACTATTTTAAACGAAGAAAGTTGCAATGGTGGAAAAATAGTTGCCGATGGTATCAACAAGAGGACTCGTGTCCGATCGATGCATTAATCCAACCTTACAAGACTACTGTGCATAGCAAGCAATACAGTCTGCGGCATGCAGCGATGTATATCGATACAATGATCCAGCTCACATGCTATATACGGTCACTCCATGCGTCGACTCCTGTTAATTTCCTTTTATACACATTTTAAATGCACAAAAATGCCCTGATTACTTTTTTAAAGTCGGTAAATAGAAAAACTCCCATTAATTTGCAATTTTTCCTGTATAGACAATGAGGTGCACCATGTTTGTCACCTCAACCAGTTCTTTAAAATGAAATCCACATATACTAGACAATTCTAATTAACAAAATTGATTGTTAACAATAGCTACACATATTTTACCTCAATGCAAAATTGCAATTTGACACAAAAGACCTTACCTGAGTCTGTGAGGTGTAAAAAACGTAATGCCGGCCGGAACGTGGTCAAGACAGTTTGGAAGTAGGAACCAACAAAATGCATGCTGGGAAAACAGCCTGCTTTACCAACATAAACATAACCTTAAAACTTGGTTCTGGGAGCGAATTAAATGCATATTATACACTCGCAACTCTAACAGTTCGTTTAAAATTGAGTAGGATATGAAATTTTAAGTTAATAGCAACCTATTATATCTCAATATTGAAAAAATTGCAATTAGAAACAAAGTCTTACCTGAGTTTTTGGCGCGTGAAAAACGAAATTGCGTAACCAAATGCATCCTGGGAAAACAACCTGTTTTACCAACATAACCTTAAAAACGTCTGTTTTGGGAGCAAATTAAATGTATGTTATAGACTCGCGACTCGAAGAGCTAGTCTAAAATGTATAACCAATGGTCTAGGATACGAAATTTTAGGTTTAAATACCATGGCGGTGAATTTCAATTTTTACGCTCATTGCAGTCTTGCCACGTTTCGTTAGAAATCAACTATTTGGCAACAGCGTAGATAAATGGCGACTTTAACGCAAAATGTCTACCTATTCAACGGTAAAATATAAAAAATTAATCGAGCAGCACAGTTCTAACGAGCCACGCGTTCAACTCTCCCTTTAAAATGTTCAAATTGGCGTTTCTTCTTTAATTTTGTTGTCAGGAACTCGAACACATCAAAAACCTAGGTTTTTAGGTGTCTACCTATATTCTCTCAGATTTTGTATATAGCACTAAATTTCTCCAGGATGGCTCGTTCAAACAAGCAAACCATGCACGGCGGTGTTTTTTGAAAACGCGTTTTTTGAGAAAGGGTTTACTTAAAAACCAATGCAGCCGCTTTTTCCATCTGTTACGATTAAGGTTGCTGAGAAAATAATTTAATAAATTTTGGCCACATAAACTTGAACCTAGAAAAAAGCGTGTTTCGGTTCCCCTTACCACCGCTTTAAGAAATTTTGCTTTTGAATTATATAAGTAGCGTGTTCTTATACCTATCTAGTTTACCTTTTATATATATTAATAAAAATCAGGTTTTCTGATGATTTTTGAGTAAAAAATGCAAAAAAATTATTTTATTTACTTTACTGCTTAGGTACTATTTACTTTATCTAAGATAAGAATGAACAGCATGGGGAAATCGGAAACCATAAGAAATATACAGTCGGTTAAATTAGAAAAAAGTTGCGTATTTTAGGGCTGAGTAGAATGGCGTTTTCAAAATTGGGAAATTCCGATCAGTTCCGAAGATATTCGAAAAAAACTGAAATTAACCATATTCGTTTTTATTTTTTTATGATCCTGTTTGAAAAAAGATATCAAAAACAAATTACACTTCCTCACAAAACTTTTAAAGCTCTACAAGATAGTGCCACAGATTTTCACTGCGATGTTTCGTCTTTGCGAAACCATCATCAACTTCATATTTTTATATGGACTGGAAGAAAGGTACATACTGTATTGAGTAGGAGTTTTTTTCGAATCGAACGATGTATGGCAGAATGATTCTTTATTACGTCAGTTAAAGGAACGATTAATGAATTAGTTTGACATGTTGTCAACGCCTATAAGCTCCCGAATTCAAAAAGAAAGAATATTGTAGTAGTCTCGGACGGACGGACAGAAAGTGGCGCACTACCCAACTGCGTTGAAAAATGTGGTAAAAATTGTTTATTATTTAAATCAGAAAAAAGACTTATTATTAATTTTTAACATTGTGGTGTAGTAAACGTTAACAAAATGACAAAATAATTCATTGATGGTTTCTTTAAAGACATACCTAATAAAGAATCATATTGTGCCATAGGTACACCGTTATGTTAGTAATGTAAATTTATAACATAACTCAAGCGCGTCGATGTTGGAACAGAACTCGAAACACAATACGATTTGCTTACATAGCAAACAATACTCTTTCTAGAATGTTCTCGAACAAACACGTCATGTTTCTAGGAAAGATTACGTCACATCCGCCTTGGTTCGTTATCGCACATGACTAATCTTTTGTGGCGCCTCGATGTCTATCTGGATTTATGGAATATTCGTTCTATATGAAAATAGGAAAAAACTTCTGTAATTTTTGGTCGGGCAACAAAATGATCAGAATTTATGAAATTCGCTGGGTCCATTACGTTCGTGTAGCCACGATATAACTTGCATGCAGGTATGTAAAAAGATAGTTGATACTCAGTTTTTGCATATTGTAATTCTTTGAGGATCCACAACGGCGGTTGTTAAAGAATGTTTCAGTGACCCATCAAAAAATTGTCAATTGAACTTATGGAATTGTAACATAATTTAATGAAACGCGAATAAATGCTAAACTTTTGTTAATTATTTTGTGTTTTTATCGATATTATTTAAAAAATAAATATAAATGAATTCGTGTAAGGCTTGTTTAATTTGGTAACTATAAAAGATATCTAAAATACAGAAAAATTATTTTTAGTTTGATTGTAATTGTGATATCATTTTTATTTTCGCAAAAAATATGTTTATATGAATCAGAATTGCAGAACAGTAATAGTGATAGCCTTCTACTAAAATTTCATGTTCAAAGGTAATAGTGATCGATGAAAATTGTCGGCGCCTGTCCGTCAATGCACGATGCCATTTTTGGAACACAGGTCGGTAACCTTATTATTACTTTATGGAAAGCACCAACAATTAAAATTTCAAAAAAATGAGCCCGCGTGGGCATGTTCAAACCGAAAGATCAAATTTCCTGCTCAAAGGGGTTGATTAGGGATCTACAAAGGTAAGTTCCATTGTACAGATACTGCACAAGAAAGAAAGCCATCTGCTCTGAGAATCGCATAAAGCAGGGTAGGCAGGTAGGTCTTCAGCATCAAAGCCACACACCAAGCCCATATTTAGATGATGAAATCTTTACTTGTGTAGCTGTATGTAAGCAAGCAGGCCTTGACCAAATCCGTCAATTTAATTTATAAAGTGACACTATGCGAATTGAATTGACGGATTTTGTCAAAGCTTGCGATAGAGTAATTTTTAAGTAGAGATAGAAGGTAGGTATTCGGCCAATCTGACTTGCTGCGTTTGTTTGGGGAGATGAGATCTCGGCACTGGAAAGTCGTAAAAAGCTAGTTGGTTTCATTTTATAAATATTTCCGTTATTAAAGGATAATAATATACCTAATATTTATTTCTCAACTGTTTTATATGACGTACATTTACAAACATAAACAAAAATTAATATAAGGAAACAGCCAATATTAATAAGGCGTACCTAGAGTGAAAAATGTACTTCAAGAAATGCCATGAGGGTTACACCGCGTTGAATTCCTGGGCACCATCTCTCCGGGAATCAAAATTGTGACTGGCTAAAAATATACTACATTCAAAACTGTATAGGTACTCCAAACGCAATTCAAAATAAACAAATGGAAGGGAAGCAGCCCATATAGTACCTAATCATAGGTGGAGATTTTAACATAGACCTCGCTGGGTACTCTGACCTAAAATTAGTTTCCTGAACCAGAACCTCATGAAGTCATATAATCTGGTACAAACAGCTCTTCAGCAACTATAGATAATATCTTCATAAGCTGTGAAATATATAAGATTATTACGGTCAATATTCCAGTCTTAAAAGTGGAAGGCAAGTTGACCGAGGACCCGCAGACTATAGCTGAGTGTATTTCATAAAGGCAGCGTCTGAAGTATCTGGTAGAATTCCATATTCTGAATGTATAGGGCGGAGCATATGCAATTCAATCCTAATAGTCAAGTCAAGAAATTGACGCAGTCATCTCCAAACTGAAGGATACCACATCCTAGGGCACTGACGGTTGTCCTGCTCCCTGCTCTATTAAAAGAGTCGATCAATAACTTTATTTGGTAAATAAATCACTTATGAATGGTCACTTTCCAGCGGTACTTAAAACGGCTGCTGTTGCCTCTATTTTAAAAAAAAGGAGATCCTCGGCTTGTGTCAAACTATAGGCCGATTTCATTGCTCTCTGTATTGTCCAAGATACTAGAAATGCTTACACAAAATACAACATTATTACATGGAACCAAACATGCTTTCACCAAAAACAAGTCCACCATTAGGAGTTTCTACAACAGTCTCCTGAAAATGCTTGAAAATAAAGAAAAATCCCCTTGCGATCTGAGCCGTGTCTTTGACTGTGTTCGTTGTACATAAACTGATGCATATGTGTATGGAATTAGGGGTATTGCTCAAGAATGGTGTGTAAATCCTATCTAGATGAACGCACTCAACTGGTACGACTTACTTCTGGTCTGATGGACACTTCAAGTGCGCAAGAAGACTATGCTGAAGTCCAGTCTAGGCTACAGTATGGTATAGATACCTCTGCTATGGAGTACCTCAAACTATGCAAGATGTGTCTTTTTATGGCCAAAAACAAATCATAAGATCCTTAGGTGGGTGCCAAAAGTGGGGTGTCCTGCAAACCATTACTTCAAGAACTATGCATACTGGCATTACTAGGGAATGCAATCCCGCAGCAAAATCTCAATCCCGGTATTTGCGGGATCGTTAGATGTTAATCTTGCGGGATCCCGGTATCAATAAACTTAAAGAATTAAGTGTTTCAATTATATTTTAATTGTGAATTGTAAAGAATTGGGGTTGTAAGTACATCATTTCAAATGAATAATTTTTAATTTCAATTCCATTTTCATATGAATTTGTCTACAAGTTGTATCAGCAGGACGTTTTTGCAAATGTGCATTACCTACCAATCAAACTAGTTGCTCATTGAACAAAATTTTATTAAAAACCACACACTACAATTAATATTAAGCATATATGCAGTATTTCTCAACAAACTTTGTGTCCATTTACTAAGAATTGAGGCCATTTTTAAACCTTTTGTGAAAATACTTATTACTAACAGTAGTGACTTAATCATACAGGCCTGTCTTCGGTCTTCCTATATAAAATTTACAACTCAATGACATCAAATTTATATCTAAGGAAATAAATACATCTCTAAAAAAGCTTAAGCAGAACTGCGGATAAACAAACAAGAATCGTTTAACAAATTGATACTACAAAATGGACTAATGTTCGTTTGCTTCTTGTGATGAAGGGGATGTCCTTCTGATTACTGAATTCTGCTACGGATTTTTTTTGGAACATCCAGTATGACGAGTTGCCTAAACACCAGGGTACACATTCCAAAACGCGGACCAAAGACCAAAGTATAGAGGCACCTCTAAAAAGCATTATGCGGGTCACTCTGTAATGGGCGCAAGCCTGTTGAGGGCCCAGAACAAGAGAGGGATAATAAATAAATAAAATAAATATATTCCAATTTTGAAGCTATTTACCCTACGTACGTCATTTCATTAACTTTAAAATGATGTAAGTAATAGAGAATTTCTATGATATGAAAATATGAATTTGAATTCATTCTTCCGCGCGTAAACCATTGATTTACCTATATATTTTAGTTATCATAAAAAATAGTTATAAATTCAATTGTTAAACGATTTCCATATTTGTTTATCCACTGTATAAGTTCACGTATGCATGCTCCATAATTATAAACAGTTCCAAGATTGGGCTACTAGTTCAAAAGTTACAGCCCTTTGAATTTTCTTTCGAAATTGGTTTCCTCTCTAGTCTATAACTTTTTATTGAGAAGTCTGATCGAAAAAGTATGAATTGTTTTGGATTCTACGCACCAAAATTAATATGAAAAAGTGTTTTCCCGAGCAATTTTGGTGCAGTCGATTTTTGGTAAAAAAGGAAGGTTTGTACACTGCCTTTTTTTGAGGCCCTCAAAAAAAATTGTCTCAGATCGACCGGGAAAAAAATTTTCTTATAGAATGTGGCCTGTAGAATCCATAATTTCAAACAGTTCCAAGATTGGGCTACTAGTTCAAAAGTTACAGCCCTTTGAATTTTCTTTCAAAATTGGTTTCTAGTCCATAACTTTTGATTGAGAAGTCCGATCGAAAAAGTACGAATTGTTTTGAATTCTACGCACCAAAATTAATAAGAAAAAGTGTTTTCCCGAGAAATTTTGGTGCAGTCGATTTTTGGTAAAAAAGGAAGGTTGTACACTGCCTTTTTTTGAGGCCCTAAAAAAAATTGTCTCAGATCGACCCGGGAAAAAATTTTCTTATAGAATGTGGCCTGTAGAATCCATAATTTCAAACAGTTCCAAGATCGGGCTACTAGTTCAAAAGTTACAGCCCTTTGAATTTTCTTTCGAAATTGGTTTCTAGTCTATAACTTTTGATTGAAAAATCTAATCGAAAAAGTACGAATTGTTTTGGATTCTACGCACCAAAATTAATAAGAAAAAGTGTTTTCCCGAGAAATTTTGGTGTAGTCGATTTTTGGTAAAAAAAAAGGAAGGTTATACACTGCCTTTTTTTGAGCCCCGAAAAAAAAATTGTCTCAGATCGACCAGGAAACAAAATTTTCTTATAGAATGTGCCCTGTAGAATCCATAATTTCAAACAGTTCAAAGATTGGGCTACTAGTTCAAAAGTTACAGCCCTTTGAATTTTCTTTCGAAATTGGTTTCTAGTCTATAACTTTTGATTGAGAAGTCTGATCGAAAAAGTACGAATTGTTTTGGATTCTACGCGCCAAAATTAATAAGAAAAAGTGTTTTCCCGAGAAATTTTGGTGCAGTCGATTTTTGGTAAAAAAGGAAGGTTGTACACTGCCTTTTTTTGAGGCCCTCAAAAAATTGTCTCAGATCGACCCGGAAAAAAATTTTTCTTATAGAATGTGGCCTGTAGAATCCATAATTTCAAACAGTTCCAAGATTGGGCGACTAGTTCAAAAGTTACAGCCCTTTGAATTTTCTTTCGAAATTGGTTTCTAGTCTATAACTTTTGATTGAGAAGTCTGATCGAAAAAGTACGAAATGTTTTGGATTCTACGCACCAAAATTAATAAGAAAAAGTGTTTTCCCGAGAAATTTTGGTGCAGTCGATTTTTGGTAAAAAGGAAGGTTATACACTGCCTTTTTTTGAAGCCCGAAGAAGAAATTGTCTCAGATCGACTCGGAAAAAAAATTTCTTATAGAATGTGGCCTGTAGAATCCATAATTTCAAACAGTTCCAAGATTGGGATACTAGATCAAAAGTGTTTTCCCGAGAAATTTTGGTGTAGTCGATTTTTGGTAAAAAATTATCAAAGTCCTCGTTTGAGATCGAAGGGACTTCAGCGCATTTTTGTGTGGCAGATCAGTATTCTATTAGCCACTTTCGATTCAACCATCAATAACAGATCTTGTCGAAGGCTACTACATTCACTAACCGCTTCCCACTTTC